>NC_137869.1:24545464-24590464 GCF_963924005.1 Protomyctophum bolini | reverse complement strand
CTGGGACCAAACATGTTCATTTATAGAAGCTAAGCAGCAGAGGGGAAGGTAGGAGACTAGTCCACTGAAACTGTGACCAAACATGTTCATTTATAGAGGCTAAGCAGCAGAGGGGAAGGTGGGAGACTAGTCCACTGAAACTGTGACCAAACATGTTCATTTATAGAGGCTAAGCAGCAGAGGGGAAGGTGGGAGACTAGTCCACTGAAACTGTGACCAAACATGTTCATTTATAGAAGCTAAGCAGCAGAGGGGAAGGTAGGAGACTAGTCCACTGAAACTGTGACCAAACATGTTCATTTATAGAGGCTAAGCAGCAGAGGGGAAGGTAGGAGACTAGTCCACTGAAACTGGGACCAAACATGTTCATTTATAGAAGCTAAGCAGCAGAGGGGAAGGTAGGAGACTAGTCCACTGAAACTGGGACCAAACATTTCGTCCACTACCTTTTTTATTAAGTGGTGCAACCACTTCTACATCCAGCTTTGTCCGTGTACACACGTGTGTGTGTGTGTACCTGTGTCCATGAGCCTGAGTAGTTACTTATTTATACCAGAAGGGGGCGCCAGAAACAGAGAGAGGGGTAGTGCTGTGTCTCTAATGAGAGAGAGAGAGAGAGAGAGAGAGGGGGGGGGGCGGGGGAGGGAATTGCACCACTTGGTTCACACAGGTGTGATTTTTCACTGACGAAAACTAAATAAAAACTAACCTATGCTGACTAAACATATTACTTAAAACCCATTTTGGGGCGGGAACCCCTTTTGGTGTTTTAAACATTATGTTATAATTTAGCTATTGAAAAATAGCAGGCCTACAAGCTCATAGCGTGCCACACGAGCGAGTGGCGTGCTATGAGCTTGTAGGTCTGCTATTTAAAAAAAATCGAAGAACGACTGACATAGAAACATAGTTTTTTCAGAAAACTGTCAGGAAAGACATTTTTAGAATAGGTCAAAATGGGTTAAGCCCTAACCACACCAAAGGGTGGAGACGGTTTTAGCGTGGTCCCTGCGGTGTGATATGTCCTGTTGCACGTTGGCGCGCCTTGTCTTCCCTAGTGATTCAACGCATGGAATTCAATGGCCCAAACCACACCAAAGGGTCGAGACGGTTTTACCGTTAACTCCTTGCAACCGTTTGGACCCAAGGAGTTGCATGGTGACCCTTTGGTGCGGTTATAGCGCTTAAGACTAAGACTAAAATATATTGACAATTTCATCAAACAAATAAACACTAGACATAAAAAAAAGTGACTAGTGGAGAAGAGATCGAGTATAGAACCAGAAGACAAGGTACCTTATGTTTGGTTGCGCACAGGTGTTGGGCTCTGAAAATAGCAGATCTACAAGCTCACAACGTGTAGCGCTGTGACGCGTTGTGAGCTTGTAGATCGGCTATTTTCAGCATGCAACCAAGTGTTAAATCAGGTATTACGACTGCCAAAATACATTTAGTCTACAAAATAAACTGAATATTCAGTTGAGTAAAATTGTAAAGTATTTAGTCGACTAAAACGACACCTAAAACCACAACTTTTCAGATGACTAAAACCAAATGAAAATGAGCTTGACACTGTAACAGACTAGAGGCTATTCATACGGTTTCAGGTCACCTTATCACCTCACAGTGGAGTATGAATAGGTCTTTATGAGAGAAACAGTGGGTGAGGTGAGGACAGTGTACAAAGAGCCATAATATTAAAGACCATGCGCTCATCATCACCTAGATGATGAGCGCATGAAAACAGGTAAAGCTAGCGCATATCAAACTCAATTATCATATTAGACGAACAACAGACACATGACTGACACACACACACACACACACACACACACACACACACACACACACACACACACACACACACACATGCACGCACATGTACACACAAATCAGCTCCTCAGCAAAAAAAACTAAAAATCTAGCAAATTAAAACTAAAATGAAGGCACATTAGCCAGATTGCTTGTGAGTGCTGCCGGGGGAAACAAGTGTTGAGACGTCTCAGTGCCAACAGGAGCACAATGCCTTGTTTGTCTCTGGTGCTGTTTTCCAACACAGACCTTTACCTCTGCGCCATAAATCAAGTCCGTAGCAGGAGGGGAGAGGAGGGGAGGGGGTACATGTTTGGAGAGGACCCCTAAAGGCGCTCCATCAGCCCTCTGGAGGGCGCTGATCTGCTGCTGGGGCGTGTGAAGTGGTGTGTGAAGTACATTTACTCAAGTACTGTACTTAAGTAACATTTTTAGGTACTTTTGCTTTTGAGTATTTCCATTTCCAGCTCACATTGTGACATTATAGAAAGTGAGAGGCGCTCTTATCATCATACATCATCTCATTCCTCACCTCAGTTATCAATGTTTGTGTTTACACAAACACAAAAAATTGTCCATTCATTGTCAATGGTGGTCGTGTTGGGACAAACATTGGACAGAAATTGTGTTACATACACTAAAAGCTGGAAATGGGAGGGGCTATGGCCACTCAAAAATCAAACTAGTATAGGCATATTTTGACTTAAAAACCTGTGCTTTTACTGAAGGTTGGTGCCTTGCATGGTTTCCTCCGCCATCGGTGGGTGAATGGGTCACATGGTAAAGCTCCTTGGAAAAAGGCGCTATATAAATGCACCATTAACCATATCAAATACTGAATGCACCTTTACCTGCACGCACGCATGCATGCACGCACACACACACACACACGCATGCATGCACACACGCACGCACGCAGCCACGGACGCACGTCTACACACAAAGGCGCGCACATGCAGGCACAACTGTACAGATATGTTTGCAAATACACACATTCTTCCACATACAGTTGATGGGCATGCATGCACACACACACACACACACACACAATGCTTCAACTGCAACAGCTGTGTACACCACACACACACACACACACACACACACACACACAACCCCCCCCCCCCTCCAGGCCTAAACATCCAAGCCCCATCAATCAGGGCCAATTCTCTCAGGCTGCCCGGGCATGAGCCATCACTATGGTAACCAAACCCTGTAGCTTACAGGCTGCTGCCTGCTGTTGCATATTGGTTGATTCTCACACACACAGAGAGAGAGAGAGAGAGAGAGAGAGAGAGAGAGAGAGAGAAGGGCAACAGAACCAAAATAAACTAAGATAAAGAACCAACTGGGTAGAGTTACATTGTTTGGATCAAGTGTCAACTGAGCCGCTAGAGAGAAACATGGAAGAAAAAGTGAAAGCCAGAAAAAAACAATTTCACAGAGCCTCAGTAAGAAGCCACGACCCGTCTAAAACTTTGTGACATGACGGGCGCTTTGGTGGTGTCAACTGTCACCCTGTTTGTTGGGGGGGGGGGGACATTCCCCCTCACTGCAGGAAATGACCCACCTGGGTCCACTCTCATGCACTGTGAGTCTCCACTCACAATGTGGTCAAGGCAATGATGTCTCTTTCATCTTTCCATGGGAAGTTTATTTACTTATAGTCGCATGCCTGTGTCATGCTCAGTAAATATCAGACCTACAAGCTTGAATATCTGCTATCTACATACACTCTACACTACAGCATGCTTGTATATCTGCTATCTACATACACTCTACACTACAGCATGCAACACCAGCAAGTCTATAGGTGCCCAGACGAGTACGCCAGCTGTCGTGGCCAGGTTATGATTTCTTTAACGGTTGAAGAGTGATGAGTGAAAACAGGTGGACGTTTTTGGACAACAATGAAAACAACAAGCGAGCTGCTGCTTAATTTGTGTTTAATCCTTTTTTTGTGCTTTTTAATTGGCAACAGCGCTTTTAACTGCTGCCAATAAAGTATTCTATTATAAAAATAAAAATAAATCAAGGGAGGTCATGATAAGGCCAGGGACTCAGTCTGAACCCAAGCCATCAGAAGAAGTAGCTGACCATGATGACAAGTTGTAGCTTATTCACACAGCAGAACAACAACTCATGTCTTTTTATAACTCCACCGGCCGGACAGCTGTGGCCAGAGAGGAGACATTGTGTTTTCCGTCCATCCATAAGCATCAAAGTGATTGTCCAGATGTCTTTAGTTGCGGGAATCCGGT
This sequence comes from Protomyctophum bolini, assembly GCF_963924005.1. Lineage (NCBI taxonomy): Eukaryota > Metazoa > Chordata > Actinopteri > Myctophiformes > Myctophidae > Protomyctophum > Protomyctophum bolini. The sequence continues at coordinate 24,586,394 of NC_137869.1, read as the reverse complement.
CCACTATAACTATATACATGGGTTAAATGTTGTGTTGTGGAGTCTCTACTGAGACAAACAACAGTAAAGACAATGTTTTTAGAGAAAAACCTCTATCTAAAAATGGAATTTAAGGCAGAAATCCTGTTAGCTGAACTGCAATAGTTCCACACAACAACCAGGGTGTGGAAGGCACTGGAACAAACATCATGTGGCTTTGGGATAATCTCATTCCTGCAGGTTACCTTTTACAGCCAGACCTCCCCCTGCCGTCCACACACAGCCTGTCTGGGCAGTGGAAGCTTAACGAGTTAATGAAACAATTGCTTTTTCAGTTAAAAAAAAAAAAGACAAGAGGTTAATTGGGATTAGGTCTCGGGAGGGGGAGGAGAGAGTGGTCACGGATGGTTTGATTCTGTGTTGTTAACTTGTTACTGGTCATCACAGCAGGAGTTGTAACTGTTTGTGTTGTTAACTTGTTACTGGTCATCACAGGAGGAGTTGTAACTGTTTTCTCTGCCAATTTAATCTAAGATTGAGTATTTAAAAAAACAAAAAAAGTGTCATCTTTCTTAAAATAACTCCCAAAAGGCTGGGGGGGATTGAGGTCAGCGTTTCCAGCTGTTCAAACTGTCCCGGTACAAACGGAGTCTTTTGGCTTCGTTTTCAAGGCACTGTCAGTTGTTCAGTTTTCAAGTCTTTGAACCAATTGAAAACACACTGAAAACAGGTCATGAACTGAATATCCCGTTTTCCACTCCCCTCGCGTCGACAGTTCTTTGTGTTCGTGCAGATTACAGACTCGAGGACCACGAGTCAACTAATAAGAGCATGTTGTACAAGCCATGTGACGCTGACCCCCGAACAACGGATTCTGATCAAGCAGACATCTCTTTTCTTTATGTCAGTGTGTGGGATTTAGATTATTTTCACTCTAGTTCTAACAAACAATAATGCATCTGGAACTGTGTGGAGTCCCAGGAGACCCGGGTTGGCAATGGACTAGCCTCAAATAAATGAGTCTCTTTTTCTCCTGAGTCTCTGTGCTCTATCATCAGACACTTCTCCTGCTCTGTGCTGTCGGGGCCGGGAAACCTTTTATCTCTACATTTTGGTAGCATCTTTTTTTCCCCTGCATCATAAATATCGTACAATTGCACACTCTCCTTTTTGCGCCAAAGTAACGGAGCTGCAGCTGCATGACATGAGTGTGTGTGTGTAGAGTACGTGTGTGCGTGTGTCCGTCAATTTAACAATGGTGCAGACGATCAGAAATCAGCAGAGAGTGAGCGACGTTTGTGCTACTGTATGCCGTATTGAAGTGGACTCAGACACAGACTTTTTTTGAAAAGTCTGGATTTTCGGACATACAAAGTTTCCACCCAATAGACATCATCTAATCTTGTCTCTTCTGCTCCAAACGAGGTTTTGTTTATTTCTGGGTATTGACTTGTGTTGGTCCATGGGGGGGGACGGACGTCGGGATGTGGGAAGCACTGTAGGAGTGCCCTAATGCCCTAATGCCCTAACTCTGCCCCACCACACTGAACCAAGGCTTGAAGTCTGCTCGCTCCTAATAACACCAAATTGGTCCCATTGAAACCACTGTTGTATAGAGAGAGAGAGAGAGAGAGAGAGAGAGAGAGAGAGAGAGAGAGAGAGAGAGTGCGCAGTGGTGGTACTCGGGTACAATTTTGAGGTTCCATTTTCAGAATGCAACCAAGTGTAAAATCTGACATTACGACGCCATCAAGGCCCACCAAAATACATTTTAGTCGACTAAAACACTAAAACCTTTCAGATGATTACAATGACTTTTTTTTCTCCCTCTAAAACTAAATCCACATTTTTGCTGTCAAAATCAACACGGCTACACTTCCATGAAGGACACCTCGATTATGGCGAGGAGAAGAATTTTAAATGAAACCAGAAAAGCGTGCGCGTGGGCTCTCTCACTTTACTTACAACAGACCGCCATCAGTCAGTAGTCCTTCAGCTGTGTCAGTCCGCACAACATCACTCAAGCCAGTGGAGCGTGGCCGTGCAGGAAGGGAGCCAGAAATAAGCGCCATATGTGCCGTACCTCCAGCAGCAGAACGCTGGATGGAGCACAGTTTGATCCACTACGTGACCCGCAGCCACACTTTCACACAGACCCCGCCGACACATGTCAACAAAATGGCCGCCTGCCCGCCATGAGGCGGTGTCTTTTGGGGGTGAATGTGTTTGGTCCGACGCACTTCAGAGGAAATCTTGAAAAAACAAGAAGGTGGCCAATAGCCAGAGTGCCAATATTTTATTTGGACGTAGCAGCCTAGCAGGTAAGACAAATGAATCCAACGTTTCGGCAGTTAAGCCTTCATTAGGGAATGATGTTCCGACGTACTTAACAGACTGACAGGCATTAGTCCGACACCCTATACCCCAAACCCTAACCTAACCCTAGAACCTCACAGGGAAGCCACGGGTGAGTTTTAATACGTCGGAAACAACATACACACCCCGTCTTTTGGTCATGAAGACACTTGCGTACAGTAGATCAAACCTGTGGTTTTTCTGATTCAGAAACATTGGGTGTGACAAAACCACAAAGCCAGCAAGTACGAATGCATGTCTAAATCCCATGTACAGTAGTACGTATGTACCCGCTGCTAAGTGTGATGAAGTGACCATAAACTAAAGGTGATTCTGAGTATGCATGTAAAGTAAAGTAGGCATTTTTCTCCCCAATTTAGTCATTATCATGCCATTGAATTCCTCCCCAGTGTGTTGTTGTCACTGATGTTGTATCCTACTGGCTCACCTGTCAGAAGGACGTAGATCCTGATTGGCTCTACCCCTCCTACACATTAACACTCCCTGCTGACAGACGCCGCCACCCCCAGCGGGGAAAAATATGTTTGTTTGAATAGACGCTTGACGGAGCCGGTTGTGTGTGTGTGTGTGTGTGTGTGTGTGTGTGTGTGTGTGTGTGTGTGTGTGTGTGTGTGTGTGTGTGTGTGTGCGCACACACAGGCGTTCTAAAGCAGGGCCAGAGTCTGTAACAGCAGGGAGCGTACAAGTACAAATTCAATTAGTCTGCACAGTGGCGCTCCAATCGTGTTCTTTGATTTATGAAGATAAAGAGGGAGGAGGGAGTACAAAGAATATCACGCATGGTGTCACTGGTGTCAGGTTGGAAAACCTAGCTTGGAAATGTGTCCAAAATGTACTGCAAATGTTTGCAGTACATTTGTACGACACTGTTGTACGCCAAAGTAGGGCATTCATTTACAAAAAAACATAAATATGGAGATACAAGGTTTCTGCCCAGACAGCAACGATTGTATGTATAGAGAAAGATAGAGGGATGTGAGCGAGAAACAGACACATGATTGATTGGGGTTAGAGAGAGAGAGAGAGAGAGAGAGAGAGAGAGAGAGAGAGAGAGAGAGAGAGAGAGAGAGAGAGAGAGAGTAGAGAGAGAGAGAGAGAGAGAGAGAGAGAGAGAGAGAGAGAGAGAGAGAGAGAGAGAGAGAGAGAGAGAGAGAGAGAGAGAGAAACGTGACTAAACAGACATTGATATAGAGAGGCAGAGATGGCAGACATATGCAAATAAGACAATTACTATATCAACTATAACAGGCCATAACAGTGTTTCTCGTTCGACAGCTTCAAAAAAAGAAAAAAAAAAGAAAGACTCAGTCACTCTCCCGCATTGATGAGACATCCAAGCCAATTACAATCATAAGGGCTGGCCAGCACATCAACATGACAACCCCTTAATGCAACCACTTATAACAAACAAGGATTCATATCAACAACTTCTATTGGCTGAGTTATAACCATAGAGTATAAAGACGGATAGAGACTGAACAGGCCAAACATTGCCCAAATTGTCAAATAATAAGAAAGAGGCAAAAACTAAACAAAAAAAAGAAGATGCACAGCGTTGTGAGCTTAATGTAGATTGACTTTCACAACATTTATCTATGGAACCGAGTCAAACGGAATGTAATGACTCAACTCAAGTGCCTGTCAGGGTGGGGGGATCCCCAGTTCAAATGAGATTCTTTTGAGGGGTCGCGACCTGAAAAGGTTGAGAACCACTGGTCTACACCAAAACACTTGCCAAAAACAGCCATAACACGTTGTGAGATTTTTACTGCTGCTATTGTTGTTCGCCCCAGAATAGAGACACTAGTACTCATGTGGTCAACTCGGGTTTGACTCAAGAGTCTAAAAAACGGACCGTCGCAGGCCCATTTTCACAGTTAAACTAAAGCTTTTTTTTTGAATTGATGTGACACAAACCAGATTAGAAAGCAAGGAGGTCACCATTATGTGGATGGGTTTTGTTGTGGTCTGAAGTGGCTGAGACTGCAGGGCGCCGTGGGGCATTTAAACAAGCTTTAACAAGTTTCCAGAGGCCCCGAGGGGGTCAGGAGCCGAACACATAAATGTCCAACGCTGCAGGCCAAAGGAAAAGGGCCCAGAATTGTCACAACGTGTGGTTTTTGCAACGAGACAGTACATATTTACAATGAACTAAAATACATATGTTTCGGGGAACTGTGAGTGCCATTTAACGGCTGAAAGTCTGGGCTTACATTCATGGACAGACAATTTTATTTAGTGTTGGGTTTAAGCTGCGAGCCACAACTTATTTTAATGAATAAAATGTTACTCCAGCCACACCCCATCTGTGAAGTCAGATAAGGGAGGTAACAGGTCTGCTGTGACATCACAAGACTTCCCTAACTTTACCCTAAAGTTAACCACACTAAAGTAATGCCTTAAACCTTATATTTTGGCATTTAGCAGATATGCTCTTATTATCCAGAGGGACAATAAGCACGGCAAAGACGTACATCAAATGCAGTGAGACAGTGTAGTGCCTCCCCAGGTACGCCAATAACGTAGTCTAAACAACATACTATCAATATAATAATGTGTACAATGAAACTGTATGACAACAGGTAAGCAATTAACCTATAGCGTCTGTCTAAATAACATGAGAACAAACAAGCAGGGTATATGTGGTCATCAAATCTTGGTCAAGTGTTACGGGCTATAGACCATATCCACATGGAAGCCATGTTGGCATTTTGCATTGAAAAGGCAGGGTGCCTTTCCTCCCAAAAACTACGCCTAAACCTAACCTCAAAACTATGCCCAATCCGACGTCGAAATCCTCAGAAACGAGCGAGACTTGTGCCATCACACATCATGGAGGTGTGGTCTCGGTTCAACTCACAGTGGCCGTTCTGCCAGAAAATACTTAAGCGTTTCATTACATTCATACTGCGTTCATGCATGCCTCATGGCTGGGCTGATAGTGGACTTACCGCTATATATATGCTATTATGTTAGGAATTAGATTGGCCTAACAACATTACGTTGGATTACATCAAATTAGATCAAACTGCATTAGATATGATTAGACATTAGTGGAATGTGAATGACATTTCAAGGGGTCTTGATGGATGGCGGGCAGTGTTGTTCTCTGCTCCCGAACACAAGGTGACAAGCTACACAAAGTATTGATGTGCACGATTGTTTTTTAAATGTAATTCTCTTGGAGCAGTGGTTCTAGAAGTGCGGGGCCACTACATCCTTTGAGATGGGGGGCCTGCAGACAAACAATTTCAGGGTCTTTTACATAAAAAAAAGGTTTGAGAACTAGTTTTGTAGAGAAAAGCGTGTGAGGGCTGAATGTGTCGTTAGATTTTTAAGAGCTTACTATGTACTTAAGAAGGGGCATCCTGTAATAAGGAGGTTTTTGAAGGGGGCGGAGGTGAACGCCTCCCTTCATCAAACCTTCCATAGATGGTTTCAAACTGACAATGAGAGAGAGAGTGAGAGAGAGAGAGAGAGAGAGAGAGAGCTAGTCTGTGCTGTATCTAAGCGCTGCTATGAGTGATTGTTGTTGTTCCTTCCGGCCAAAAGCAATGGGTGAGATATGAGATATCACTTGTGATGTGCATGTACTGGAGGGGGAGAGAGAGAGATGGAAAACGGGACTACAGCCAATGAAAACAATGTGAAAGTTGTAGCTACACACACACACACACACACACACACACACACACACACACACAGAGCACTGCAGTAGATTTAGAAACGTGGAACCCTAAGGGCAGGCCTCCTCTCTTCTAGGTTTATTTATCCAGAGAACGGCTCTTGGTTTTGTTTTCCTAATGCTCCTCTAAGCTGCGTCTTAAGAGACAAATGGTGCAGAACAAACCCCGAGCCGGAGCGGCGGAGCCTAGGTGATGAGATACTCACTGTAGTCCCTCCTCCCGGCTATTTTACCCCTCAACAACATCATCTTTTACCCCTCATATGAGAAGTGTGTTTTTATTTTATTATTCTTTTATATAATTCTTCTCTTTTGTAATGCCTGAGGAATGCGTTGCTATTGTCTTTCTTGAGGTGATAATGGCTGGATGTAAGCCACAGTTTCGAGGCAATTCACACCTTAACCTAACAATAGACCTGCCAATGAATACTAATGAAGTGTGCTAAGCAACACTATTTCATTAGGCGGCTATTCAAACTGGTGTCTATTGTCTACAACTATTGTCTACAAGGTAACATTCGTTCTTGCATCGAAGAGGAGACCACAACTCCAGATTTAACAACGTAATAGCTGTATCAAATAAAAAATAACAACACTTAGTGTGCCCCCTGACCCCATCATCCTGTCATTTCATCCTGGAGCTGGTAGGGGGCGGGACCAGGGTGGGACCACTTCAGATCAAAGGTTCCAAACCTTTGGGCTCGAATAACGTTTCATGAATGATTATAAAACAAGTAGATCTACAAGTTCTTGCTTCGGGATGCGACAGGTTTTTCATGACAGGGCTACGTCGTTAATCAGACTAATCGCTTAGCTAGTCGATTCAATGTCTTTGTGTCGATTGGTTGACGTAAGAAATAAATAAAATAAATCTGTATATACAAAACTACCTGCTTCTTTATTATACCATTAACATACATGAACAAGATTAAGTCATTATTGGTCCTACAGTATATGCCTGAGCCTGTTTTACAGTTGAGGGCCACATGTATGCCTGCATTATGCTATAGGAGACAATGCATACAGTAGCTGGAACTACAGTTCAAATCAGTTAGAAACTGTCAATTTATTAAGCTTGGGCATTTGGGGCTAACTATGAGACAGTCATGTGTAGACCACTGTATGTTCGTTTTGGGGCGAATGCACATTATGCATAAGCTACTATAGGTTTTCGATTGGAACCCACTGCTTTCTAGTTTCAATCGAGTGCTATCCTCTGGCGCCAGCATTAGGCAAAAATGGTCCACTAGCACTCAGGATACCTTAAAATCTAAGGAGCGGATTGCCATGATGCAAGTTGCAGAGTGTATGTACAGTACGCTCCACGGAAGGTAGATGAACCCTATGGGTTTTGGTGATCTCATGACCTTGCCTTTTAGCGCCAACCCGAGGCCCACTACGATCACAAAAGATACACTGTCTGTCATGTAATTCTACTGTAGACGACGGCTTGCAGTGAAATTTGATGAGCACATTTACTCCCCCTGAGGTACAACTATTTTAGATCTGGGTAGACACGCCCCCGTCCCCCGGCGACAAGGCGGTCTAGGGGTAGATTTTGAAATGCTTGTAACTTGACAAAAGAGCGTAATTAGTGACCAGGGGGGAAGCAATCTTCTAGCTGGGATTTTAGGGCTGGTTCAGTCTTGCATCTGATGAGGGGTGCGCCGGTTAGGGGTAAGGCCAAGTCCTACCTGGCTTGTCATACATCAAACTCTCTCAGACGCACACACACACACAAACGTGCACACACACACATACACACACCTGCCACTTTCTGGCTGCTTCTCTCAAATATGGAGATCTGTCTGTCTCTCTCTGTCTGTCCGTCTCCCCCCCCCCTCTCTCTCTATATTATGTCTCCCTCTTTCTCTCTCTCTCTGTCTGTTTCCCTCTCTCTCTCTGTCTGTCTGTCTGTCTGTCTGTCTGTCTCCCTCTCGCTCTCTGTCTGTGTCTGTGTCTCCCTCTCTCTCTCTCTCTCTCTCTCTCTCTCTCTCTCTCTCTCTCTGTCTGTGTCTGTGTCTCCCTCTCTCTCTCTCTCTCTCTCTCTCTCTCTCTCTCTGTCTGTGTCTCCCTCTCTAGCCACTTTCATACAGCCTTAACGGTGGAGCAACAATGGTCACCCATTCTGTGTGCGTACAGTACACACAGAAGTAGTGTCTGGGGTTCTCTTTCTTTCTCTTTGACAGTGACCCACAGACACATGCACACGCTCAAATGCACACAGACAATTTGATGAACGTTTGCGTACATTTAGACTTAGAGTTAGCCCAGGGGTGCAGCCTTCCAATTATACCCAGTCCACCTGATCTGATCGTCTCTCTCTCTATTTATCAACACCCACGCAGCTTTGGCTAAAAGCATGATGTCATTTTCTGTCTCTCTCCCTCTCTCTCTCTCTCTCTCTCCTCGTCTTTCATAAATCAGGAGGAGACATTTTTAATCAAAAGATGAAAAAAGCCCATGGAACAAATCCTGCTTCTAACAAACCTCTCCCTCTATTGTGTCACGTGTTGTGTAGGCCCTATAGGTGTGCGTGTGCGACTGTGCGTGCGTGCATGTACAATCAATGCAATACATCTGTGTAGTTGGGTGTGCATCTCTCTATGAATGTCTGCCATGCACGTGTCAATTTATGTGTGTGTGTGTGTGTGTGTGTGTGTGTGTGTGTGTGTGTGTGTGTGTGTGTGTGCGTGTGTGCCTGCGTGTGTGCATGTGTACAGTGTCAGTCATATGAGTGCACAGTCTTTGTAAGTGTGTACATTAGAGTGCTCTTGATTATAGCTGTGGTTAACCATAGCGCGACATCACGTTCATACAAATTGACATTGCAGTCGTTATATTGCACGTCATCACGAATCCTGAGCTCAGCAACTATAACTGTAGAACTGACGTCAGTGAGTGGAGCCAAACCGTCTCATTACAGAGAGAGAGAGAGAGAGAGAGAGAGAGAGACTACTAAGGTGAACGGGTGTCTGACTGTCCTCCCATGAAACTAAACAACCATCTGTCTTTCTAGGGGGAGGAAATAAAAAAATCCCAACAGTCTTGTGATTTCTTAGTTTGTATCTTTGTCAGACCGAAGCCGTTTGTTTATTTTTAAAGCCACGACATTAATAACAAAACAAAAAAAGGAACTCAACTGGGGTCTTCATGTGGAACACAACGCTGCATCTCTCTCGCTTTGATGTCAATATAGATTTTGTGGCAGCCAGCAGCAGTGACACTGGATTTTTGATCTGAGAGAATAATGCCTGGGCATTTCAGGAGAGACTTAGTACCCGAATAAAATACTGGTCTTCACATTATTTCTTATTTCACTGATGCTGCCTTCACACAGGCAGATGCAAAGAAATTTAAACTAGCTCAACTTTTTTGCATCAGCTGTATCTTTGCATCTTCATGTCGCTGGCTTCCATTGAAAATGAATGGTAGACGGTATATTTGTTTCTGCCCGCGTGAACGCAGCATTGGAGTAAAATACATAACTGGATTTTTGATGCATAGTGTGGGGTCTCGAGAGCGACACCCCGCGATGGTAAGTGCGTTGCCAGGGCAACCAGACACGCTGTCAGACAGAAGAAGCCTCGGGCCGTTAGGAACGCCCTCGGCCGTGTGATAGGGAATGTATACGTCCCGAATCTCCTCCTCCGCCAGCTGGAGCTGATGGATCGACCGCACCCAAATCAGCAAGCGGCCACACCCGTCATATAAAAAGGAAGACTCAGTCTACGTCTGACAGCGGCTGGTTCACACACATATGCTCACGGAGGCACGCACGGCACACCGTCGGGGGGTAAGACGACACACACACCTCCACCGAACACACATTCATGTGAATAGCTCTGCATGTCTTAACTGTCATTCTCCTCTCATCACAGGCTTTTAGGAACGGTCCAGGGAATGTCCGAGGGACAGAGACACTCGGACTGTATGAGTAAAATATAGAGACGGGAGTTCCAAGTCCGCATATCGCGCGGCGGGAGGGTGGCAGCCCCGCCACAGTGACAGCGACAAGGACACTACCCAAAATAAGGTCGGAAAGAAACCTATAATTCTTGAGTCTACTATTGAGGCCTGTCTAGCGAACAGGCGCTCATTATATACGCCAGGGTGGCAAAACGGCTAGTGCTCTCTTGGAGCTGGAACCCGCTAGGGGAGAAGACCCAGCTACAGTTAAAGATAAAGACCGATGACGTCACGAAGCAAGGCAGCGCCGTCACCTCTTATCGTTATTAAAACCACAGCCCTCCAGTGAGGAGCGAGCTATCAGAGACTGTACAAACCTGAGTTGAAATCTAATCTTCTGTTCTCATCCTTCTCCAGGCTGGCGACGACGCCTGTGAAACTTAAATTGTATGGAATATAATTTATGCTGAACCTACGTGGGGTTTCTCCTGCATGCATTCCGTATACTTTGCTGCTAAACAAATAAAGAGCCGTTTGAAACTGCTGCAATTCCCTGTTCCGCCTGCTCCTTGACCACTGAGACTCCACAATAGGCACAGGATAAAGTTAACGTACATAGTGCGGCTCTGTGCAGTGTAGAAGCTATACTAATAGTGGATCACTGTAGTCGAAAAAGTGCATGCACACTTATACCAGGCACAGCTAGACCTATGAGTTCAAATTGCATACACTATTCTAAATCTAATAATTGCGATTATGCATAATGTGTTATATTATATATATATTAAAGTAACACTGTAGTCCAAGGATTTTACAGCTGTGTTGCCTATGTGGTTTCTCTTGATTGGAAAGTCACTTTGGATCAACTCGTGTTGTTTCTTTTCTTCTAAAATGAGCTATACAAATAAAGATGGTTCAACTTGACTCGACATGAACTTATTGTTGGTGGCAGCCAGGCAGGCTGTGATTTTGTGGCTGGGTTGGCGAGAAGAGGGGATGACATTTATAGAGGCACACAATGCCACGAGCAAAACAGTACCATTTAAGTCTGATTGAGCAAGATAGTTAACCCCCCACCCCCCTGTCCGATGTTGGTCTCATTGTACACTTGAATAAATACACTGGAGACACGCACAGTCCTCACATTTACACTTGTGTATTGGCACACACAAATAAACAAACGTACAGCCAAATATATAATATGTATAATATATTATATTTACTTTGCCCTCCATTTATGGATGTGCTTTTTTGGGATTTCTTTCAATTGTACCTTTGTTGTATACTGGATTTTACTGGGTCTAGAACTCCACTGAGAAAACCCATTGCTGATGTGCAACCTAGTTTTGCTTATTTAAAGACACTATGGTTCGGGTATTTCCATCCAGCTCGGGAGGTAGGGAGGGTCTGTCTCTCTGTCTCTGCCTCTGTCTCACTCTCTCTCTGTCTATCTGTCTCACTCTCTCTCTGTCTCTGCCTCTCTCTCTGTCTATCTGTCTCACTCTCTGTCTCTGTCTCTCTCTCTGTCTATCTGTCTCACTCTCTCTCTGTCTATCTGTCTCACTCTCTCTCTGTCTCTGCCTCTCTCTCTGTCTATCTGTCTCACTCTATGTCTCTGTCTCTCTCTCTGTCTATCTGTCTCACTCTCTGTCTCTGCCCCTCTCTCTGTCTATCTGTCTCACTCTCTGTATCCGTCTCTCTCTGTCTCTGCCTATCTGTCTCTGTGTCTGCCTCTGTCTCACTCTCTCTCTCTGTCAGTCCGTCTCTCCATGGGTTTCTAACCACAGGCCCCCTGCCTTCTCCGTTTGTCCCTGTTGGCCCGTTTCATTCATTCATTGGTATTCCACACCCAGTGCTGAATGCAACCACCAACAGTGCCGTCCTTGAACAGAACACGGATGTTGAACTCCTGCAACTCGACTCGCAGACAATCCCATTTGTTCTCCTGTGGTTTCTTCCATTTTAACGATGCGGATCCCGTATCGAGACGAGACGTGAAATGAGCTGAACTCACCTCACCCACGCTCACCACAGCAACACGGGGTGAGATGAGGTCACTGCAGTCAGCGTTGTAGCGGATTAACCCATTTTGACCTGAGATCAGATTCTAAAAATGTCTTCTACATCCTGACAGTTTTCTGAAAAAGCTATGTTTCTATGTCAGTCGATATTAAAATATATATATAGCAGACCTACAAGCTTGTAGATCTGCTATTTTTCAATAGCTAACACCAAAAGGGGTTCCGCCCAAAATGGGTTAAGATCAGTGGTGGCAGGACTACTCGCATGTTTTACTGAAGTAAACGCATCAATATCACCATATCACCACCGAGTATTGGTATCGAAATGCACTTAAAGTGCCAAAAGTAGAAGCACCATACTCATTTTAGATACTATAACATTTTCAAATGTATGAAATGGATAAGAATCTTCCGAAAATAGCAGATCTACAAGCTTACAACGCGTCGCCCCGCATGTGGCGCTACAAAATACCAGAGAGTCCAGAGTTACGGCCAGCTAGTCCAAAGTACCACGGTTAGAGCCGTGCAAAGTTAGTAAGAACCTCCTTCTTTGCTAGAGCCTTAGTTAAGAGTTCGACCCACAAAGCATCTAAAGTAGAGCTTTACAAAGTACCCCAGGTACAGCAGATAGAGCTCAACAAAGTGTGTCTTGAAGAGCTCTAGTTAGTTAAAGGGCCCTTTTGCAACCAGATCTTATGTTTGGGAGACAAGAAACACTGTCACGCACACTGGTCTCACTTCTTTCCTGGACTACATGTTGTCTCAGTAAGACAGCTCTCCCCCTTCTCCACAAGGTGGGTTGAGTGCACCAAGCATTATGGTATTTGTAGTCCAGGAAGGAAGTGAGACCGGTGTCCGTGAGAAATAGTAAAATATCTGAAAACACATATTACCCACCTAAGAGCTCTACAATACAGTGAAGTTAACAGTAAACTAGTAGTGTGTGTATACATATAGGAGGCGGTATGTTATGTCTGTACATGTAGTAGTAGTAGTGTGCTTACATAAGGCATGAGATCCAGCGAGGAGCAGCGACACGGTGCCGAGGGCCAGCAGGGCCGCTAGGGAGGGACCTGGGACACCGCTGGAGGCGGCCATCTTGGCTCCGGTCGGGATGGTGGCGGCGGCGGGGCGGGGCGGAGCTGACCTTTGACCTGGCCGTCAAGCCGAGGCCCTGATTGGGCAGCGAGGGGCCGGAGAGTCTTCACGCGGGATGGCTTGGCGATCTGTAGAAACACAAATGGGGAAATGAATAGGTTAGATTACATCGTGTCATGTTTGCTCCCAACCTTTTCTGGTTCTGGTTCAGTTTCAGGGCCCACTTGAATTGAACCCCCATTTAATGGCATTTCTATCTCTGGGATCCCCAATTTAGATTGTAAAATCAATGTTAATTTTTAGGGTATAAATGGAACCAAATGGATCCGTTAGACCCGTTAGGGTCCATTTGGTTCCATTTGTAAACTCTCAGAGTTACAGACCCATAAGGGTCCATGTCATTTAACTGGGGACCCCCTGGAACTTCCTCAAGGACCCCTGGGGGTCCCTGGACCCCATTTTGGGAACCACTGATCTATGGAACTACTATTAAAGTGTTCTGGCATTATGTGGCAGTATCTTCCACCAGTGGTCCTCGGCCCCACAGGTTGGGAATCCCTGCATTATGTAGACCAAAAAGGAGGGAAAAAAAGCCCTTTCATGTTTTGGCATGTCAGTCAGAACTAAGGCGGTTGTTTTGCTCTGTGTGATCTCGAGCCTCTTTCAGGTGTTCTCACAAGAAGCTTTGTAGTACAAACACACTCGCTAATGAGCACTGCGGACATCAATCCATCAAGGCCTTCGTCTGACACCTGTACCCTCACGACTCCAGTAATCTCTCACCGTGAACGTCTTGAAAGGCACAGACACGGTCAAAACAGCCGTAATGATGTTTAGACTCCTATTCTGGTCTGGGTCGGGAACGTTCGCTCTATTGAGCTTATAGATCGGCTGTTGGTGTAGAGACGGAAAGAAATTGGTCCAAGTTGGTCCGAATAGTGGGGTTTAACCTATTTTGGGCGGGAACACCTTTTGCTGTTAGCTTTATGTTATGCTTTAGCTATTGAAAAATAGCAGATCTACAAGCTCATAGGGCGCCACCGAGTGGTGCGCTACGAGCTTGTAGGTCTGCTATTTTTGAAAAATCGAAGAACGACTGAAATAGAAACATAGCTTTTTGAGAAAACTGTCAGGCTGTAGAAGACATTTTTAGAATCGTAGGTGTTATTCCTAGATGGCACAGAGCCAGATCACATTGTTGTCACGGTGGCGGACGGACTGAACCCAAATGCAGAGGCAGAGCATGAAAGTTCATTAAATGATATTTATTGCAGAAAGCAGCTTAGCTTACAATACATGCAAACTCAGGGAAGCCAACATTTTCTAAAGTACAAAGTAAATATCCAACAAGGCAAAATAAGGCAAAAACACAATAGTCCAAAGAATGCAAAAACCTTACAGAACAAGACTTCCAGTTACGGGCGAATCACAGGACACAACAAGGAACATCTAGGTTGAGCACCGGACAAAGGTTTTATGTTCCCACAGTTTGTGTGTGTAATGAGTCCAGTCTTTATAGGAGGTGGGTTGATTGGGGAAATGTTCTCAGGTGTGAAAAGGGGCATGGCACTGTGGGGATAATGAGAGTGTGAGCAGGTGTGTGGCAAGGACTGAGAGATAGCATGGAATGTGGGAGTGGCTGACATGGAAACATGGTCTGCAGGGAGACAGACCATGACAATTGTGAGCTTGTAGATTGTCTATTTCTGCTTTTTCTCCCCCAGAATATGGATCAAGTGGTTAATAAGACACCCAGCTTGTGCTCTTATACAAAACCCAGTTTTTGTTTTTCAGAAGAGAAAAGTATCTGTGGCTGAAAACTAGTAAAGTATCTTTTGATAAGGGCTCCCCCAGACAATGCCCCCCCATTCCCCTCTCTCTCTCTCTCTCTCTCTCTCTCTCTCTCTCTCTCCCCCTCACACTAAAGCAGTTTCCTCCTCCCTAGTTAGTGTGTTTTAACATCCTGATCTGGTCTCTGTGTTGCTTATCTCAGCACCTTGTAATTAGACAGACTGCTGCTGATATCCCACAACTCCTCTCTTTGTTTTCATCCACATTGCTATTATCCCTCCACGCATACGCACGCACGCACGCACGCACACACGCACATATTCCTGTGGTGCTCATTGATATGTCTACCGTGTAGTGTAGTGTGGTTATGCACACTTTAATTAAAAACACAAGAACAAAAGAGAGGGAAAGATAGCGAGAGACAGAGAGAGAGAGAGAGGGAGAGGGAGAGGGAGAGGGAGAGAGACAGAGAGACAGAGAGAGAGAGAGTGCAGCACAGCTGTATGGAGAGAGAGGAGGCACAGACTCACTCGTGACATGAATGTGAACGGCAGTGTTGTGGTGTGGTGGGTTGCCATGTCTCTGTGCTAGGGTTGCACAATATTGACATATTTCTGGCTAATATCCCATACCCGATTAAATGCACGATCAAATCGATTGACATACGAGTTAACTGTAAGGCTTTACTTCACACCTGTTAGATACGGTCTAACTGTGATTGCAGATGCATTCTCCAAAAACTGTGCATTATGTTGTTACTTTTAATTGTTTTTAAAAGTATTCATGGGTGTAAGTGCATGGTTAAAGTGGCAGCAGTTATTTGAAAGGCAGCACATTAAGAAAGGCAGAACGTCTCACATTCCCGAGCCAAGGAAGACAAGCTACTCTCCCATTTCACTTGTTGGCTCACATCACAGAAAAACAAAACAAACGTAAGCGTTGCTGAGATGCACGAGCAGCGTGTTTTGCAATTGTGACGCGAGCCAAATAAATAAAAAGTTAATTGCGAGTTCCTTTGTCCTCCTTGACGTGAGACATTTGAGATCTGCTACCTTTTTATTCATATATCTGTCAGAATATGCTCACTGCGTTTTTAGCACTCTGCTGAGAATCCAACCGTTGAATCGCAAACCTCCGTTTTCTAAACTCACCGTGCGTTCCTCTGGCTGCTATAAAACAAATATACTGGCAACGGTATTCTTTACACGGTGCACCGTCTCATTTCTGCTGCCAGACAAAAATGGTAACGGACAAAAAGGAAAGAGAGCCTAGGGAGAATGGATTTCTGGAGCCGTGTACGCCTAGTAAGTAAGAGGGAATAGTGGATTGGTGCTAACGGCATGCAGCTGGTTAACATACATGGTGGGGTTAGTGCAGTGCATGGTTACCAAACTGACTCATGTCAAGGACCCCCAAATTGACTCTAATCAACCCTGCGGACCCCCATTTGAAGAGATATGCCAGGGGCCCCCATAAGAGGCACGGCTGAACGTATCTTTTTTTGCCAAAAATGGGGGAGAGAAAACCGAGCGCCTCAAACGCACGCCCACACACAATGATGGTTCTGCCTGGCTGCAGGGTGTCTAAACGCACATACACAAACACACAGTGTGACAGTATATAGTACATATAGGAATCTATACTGACACACACATATACACACACAAAATACATGTACAGACATATATATACCGCCTCCTATATGTATACAATTATTTCGTTTGTTTACCAGCATGCTTATGTGTATAGAGACAGACACACACACACAACTCTTCCTCAGCCTAACAATGGGCCTTTTGTGGGGCGACATGCCAGAGATGAGTGGGTGCCCTTCAGAGCCTCAGCTCATCTTTCAGCATGCGCGCACACACACACACACACACACACACACACACACACACACACACACACACACACACACACACACACACACACACACACACACACACACACACACACACACACACACACACACACACACACACACACACACACACACACACACACACACACACACACACACACACACACACACACACACAGGTTTAGGGTTACTGGCAGATTTGGTAGTTTTTAAATCATGTGTAAATAATGACATTGACAAATAGAGACACCAGGTCGAAAGAGGTTAAAATCACGTCGGCCTGCTGTTTGACACCGACGTCATTAAAGAAAAGGGGAGATATAATGGCCGATATATCGGCCAGACCGATGCTCTGCAACAGTGCATTTGGAGAGGAGGGTCAGGCCTTTCGTTTTTTTTCCCCAACGGTAGAGTAAACAATGCTGGAGTATAGTGGAGGAATCTCAGTGGGGGAGGAAGGGCAAGGGGGCGTCTGTCTCTCTCTCCGAGCCCAGAGGAAGTGCAACCCATGTGGGGCTCTGATTTATGACCCTCCCCTCGGGGGCACATACAGCCCAGCGCTGCCTCCTCTGCTGCTGCTAGTCCCCGACTGCTAACATGAAGCTCCAACGCAATTACAGGAGCTATTGTTGTTGGACAGCACTTAGTGCATGTAGCCTGGAGCCCGCGGTGGACCTCTTCCAAATCAAACGCACGCGCACACACACACACACACACACACACACACACACACACACACACACACACACACACACACACACACGCACACACGCACACGCACACACACAGGCCTGATGCTACCCCACACCTGGATTACAATGGCCAACCGAAATAGGCTGGTAGCATGGCATTGGTACGACGTCCCGTTAAGTTCGACCATGACTAACCTTAATAACCCTATAATCTCTAAGGCAGGCAGACTCACAGAGAGACAGACAGAGGGAAGGACAGGTAGACTCACAGAGAGACAGACAGAGGGAAAGACAGGTAGACTCACAGAGAGACAGACAGAGGGAAAGACAGGTAGACTCACAGAGAGACAGACAGAGGGAAAGACACTAGGTAGACACTGACAGAGACAGACAGAGGGAAGGACAGGTAGACTCACAGAGAGACAGACAGAGGGAAAGACAGGTAGACTCACAGAGAGACAGACAGAGGGAAAGACAGGTAGACACTGACAGAGACAGACAGAGGGACAGACAGGCAGACTCACAGAGAGACAGACAGAGGGACAGACAGGTAGACACGGAGAGAGACAGACAGACAAATCATAAAATTAATTATAAACAATAACATGCATGCACATATGGACACATACGGTGGGACTGAGAAATGTAAAAAACACCATAGCAGCTCTAACCACTTTACTTGAATCATCACAGCATACCCTATCCTGGGGGACGTCACGTGACACTAGCATTGGTCCTAGATCCAGTTTGGTGTTCATACAGTATAGAGGGAGAAGCATCGAGGAAACCAAACACCCGACAGAGACAGACAGCCGTCAACAGTCACAGTCAGACATGCTAAAGTGTGTCTAAAGCAGGCCTGGGGTCACACACGCAAACGCCACTTCCTCTTGCTATTAGCACCTCGACGGGAAAGAATTCTCGCTAAAAGCAACAGCCTCCCGAGTCCTTCCCCAGGAGAGACGTAGAGAGATGAGGGGAGAGAGAGGAGATGGAGAGGTGTTTAGCATTCCGGTACCGTTAGCAGGGAGTCTAATCGATTCATGAAAAACCCACTCGTCATTCCCCCTGGCCGCTGCGGGTTCTCACAGGCCCGGCTGGTGAAGGAAAACGCTAATTGATAATGTTCACCGGTTCGGACGTGTCCTCGGACGGCTCCTGAAAGGCCGGCTGTTTTGTGTCTGACATTAGAAAAGAAAGGGCTCATTAGCAACAGCAGTAACAAAAGTCATGTTTTTGAGGGGCACTAGCCCTTCTGGCTTGCAG
This sequence comes from Protomyctophum bolini, assembly GCF_963924005.1. Classification (NCBI taxonomy): domain Eukaryota; kingdom Metazoa; phylum Chordata; class Actinopteri; order Myctophiformes; family Myctophidae; genus Protomyctophum; species Protomyctophum bolini. The sequence continues at coordinate 24,567,713 of NC_137869.1, read as the reverse complement.
GAATGAAGTCTATGGACTTTTAATGACGTAAAAAAAAACCACCCCTCGTGACGTCATGAGGCAGCCATGAGTCCATGGACTTTTAATGTTTAAATGTTTGCTTAACACACACACCACCTGGGGGATGCGCGCCTTGTGCGGCAGCCATTTTTGCACTGTTTTGCACCACACCTCAAGTTTGGGGCGGAGGGGGAGAGGGAATCAATTATGAGCCAGTTGCACTGGAGGAAGATTATGTGGCCAGATGGAGAAAGCCAGGTTGGGAAATTTGTGCCAGGACACTGGGGGAAAGCCCTGCTCTTTGAGACAACTGCCACGGGATGTTTAATGGCCGCAGTGAGTCAGGACCTCAGGGTTTACCGTCTCATCCAACTGGACTGCATCACAGTGTCCTCTCTCTCTCTCTCTCTCACCACTGCATCAGGACAGCTGTTTTTAGGATCAGATGGAAAGCTCCTGGTTAACTCCCTACTGGTCAGGCCCGCTGAGACCATGTCCCGCTGCAACTTGGGTTTTCCAGGTAGGTCTTCCATCTAAGTTAAAAACCATACCCCTTAGGCCTATGCTATAATGTGCTGCAGATATAGGCTCTTTGGTAACGCTTATGATATGCACTATATGGCTGTGATTATTTTCTGTATTTTGGAAAGATTTTGGGAAAATGTTGGGGGAACAATTTGGGGGGAAATTTGTTTTGACAACAACAATATGTCTAAAACAAAGATATGTTCAAAGATATATACAGTATATACAATAAAAAGTCCATTGAGGCGCTAGCGCTAGCAAGAAGTTAAAGCATGGAGATGTTCAGCTCAATGATTCAATGCAAGAACAGTATTTTCTTCCAATGTGGGGAGAATGTAATGTGTTTTTTTAACAGTCAGTGTGTGTGGGGGTCATGGGTTCGAATCGCATATGTGGAAATCGGTGTGGGGGAAAATCAATGGCACTCTTGAGCAAGGCACTTAAACCTCTGAAAAGTGCTCGGTGGGCAACAATAGAAAAGCCTGTGGAATATCTGCCAAGTGAACAATGGGAGGGAGAAGGTCGTGGCGTAAGAAGAGCACAGTAAAAATCAGCAGTGTTATTTTAACTCCGGGAACACTACCCATACCACCCCGTAAGGGTCCATCCCTAAAACTACCAGAGTTAAACCAACGCTCTTCTCTTTCGCTGCGTAGCCTATACGAGCTCAGCGGCAAAACCTCCCCGGATGAATAAATTAATTAATTTAACATTATAATGATGTCCATCCCCCCCCCTCTCTCTCTCTCTCTCTCTCTCTCTTATCTCGTATCTACAGAGAGTTATAAAGCTGAGCTTTTGAGGTGGCGGCGTTAACCGTTGAGTTCCGTGGAGAGAGAGCCCGTGTTTTTCAGCTGACACTGGCACCATGCAAAATACACCTCGGAGTGTCCTCCTCCCTCCCACCATCAATTATTTAACCACACTACTGTGTGCTGCTGCAGCCATTACTCTCTCTCGTAAGCCAAGCTCCGTCACATTACACACACGCACCCATGCACGTACGCACGTTAATTTACGTTCACATAGCACAATTGGTTCTTGAACCTAAATAAAAGACATATACTTTGTCATACAAAGAATGGCAAAATAAATATGTGAGCTTATTGATTTACACTATTTACACATTGCTAACAGCTAGCGGTAGAGATAGAGTTAATGAAAATAATCATTAAGTTGCGGCCCTAGTTAAGTCATCCCCATAGCAGCTGGGTTTTAGTGACAGATCCAAAATGGCGGGAGTTGCTTTCTGCAGGCGATCAGTAGTTAACCAGCGGGCTACTCCCTCTGACACGATAATGGCTCTTAATTCACATCACTACCTCGTGAATCATAGATGCAAACACGCGTTGCATTCTGCTGCTGCTGAGAAAGGAAACGCTGCGTGCGTGCGAGTGTCTTGCATGACAGCAAAATCACAGGCGTTACGGTAACAAATTAATCCATTTGTAACTGTGACAAGAGTCACTCCGTTTTATTTGTCTTACAGACTGAGCTGAGAATGAGGGAGCCATGCGTAACACTCAGGATTGGGGATCACTAAAATCAAACATCTTAACCACCACTATAAGGCATTAGCCGTGGGTGATAATAACAGACTTTTGGTCTTCGGTTCGGGCAGAGACTTTCAGGCACTCTCCTACTTACACACAGTCACACACGCACGCACGCACGTCACACACACACACACACACATGAAAATGTACTTTCAAAATTACTGAGGCAGTACACACACACACACACACAACATCCCACGTGTCAAGATCCAACAACTCTCACAGCTTTGGCCGGAGGAGATATCAGGATTACAGTCGGCAAGCAGCAAGAGACACACGCACACGCACACACACACACACACACACACACACACACACACACACACACACACACACACACACACACACACACACACACACACACACACACACACACACACACACACACACACACACACACACACACACACACGTCGCTCACTGTAAAGATGTGAAGTTCACATTCACCAAAGATGATCCAACAGATCTTCGCTGCCTCCAGGCCAGGGGAAAAACATACAGTAATGAACAGTGTGCTGCCGCATGCAGCTATACTGTATAGACTTCGGTGTGGTCGTGACTACTGTACTGATATCACCAGCGTCTGTGTGGATGGATGGAAGATCAAAAGAAATATATGTTTAATGTCTCCAAGCCATGGGAGAAAATTACTGCTTTCAAGGCCTGTTTTGGGCCAAATAAAGATTTCTCCGGGAGCAGTTATAGGCTGCTGCTGGAGAGAGGGGGGGGGGGACACAGAGAGAGTGAGTAAGCTGCGTAGCATCGTGCCGAGCGAGTTCGCACGTGAAAGACGGTGAACGCGAGCGAAGAGGAGAGGAAGATTAGTATTTAACAGTATTTAAGTGCGGAATGCGTCTGGGTATGAGAATGTGTGTGGTTTCTTGGTTTCGCCCTGATGTGGTTAAAAACTCCACCCTCCTGGCTCTTCCGAGTGAAGCGATGCAGACGCTTTAAGAGCTATTTTGCTAATATCATCTGGATTGTTCCTTGTTTATCTCCTGTCAAAGTGAATTAAAAACAATGCTTGGGGTTCATTAAAAGAAGGCCTGAAAGGAATTGCATTCCACAGTGCTAACGTTTCGCTACGGGACACGAGGAAAAAGAGGGAGCCGAAACTGGGACGACCCTGTTTGAATCCCACAGGTCCAAAGACAACGTTAGACCGCCATCCCCTGATGAATCATGTTGGACAGCCAGCAGAGTAGCCCTCTAGGAGGTTAGAGTTTAACCTGCTACATTAATCCTAATTTATGCTGCTTTGCCTCAAAGACCTAAAAGTGCCAACAACGCGTCACAAAGCGATGGAGGATAAATGAAGCTGTAGCTCGTTAGCCCGTGTCCTTTCTTTGGCCTCGTTGTCCGTTTTAAACCCAGAAAGGAAAACTCCCTTTAGTTTGGACCTTTCTTTGGAACGGTATGTACCGTGTGGAACGGTATGTACCGTGTGGAACGGTATGTACCGTGTGGAACGGTATGTACCGTGTGGAACGGTATGTACCGTGTGGAACGGTATGTACCGTGTGGAACGGTATGTACCGTGTGGAACGGTATGTACCGTGTGGAACGGTATGTACCGTGTGGAACGGTATGTACCGTGTGGAACGGTATGTACCGTGTGTATGAACGGTATGTACCGTGTGGAACGGTATGTACCGTGTGGAACGGTATGTACCGTGTGGAACGGTATGTACCGTGTGGAACGGTATGTACCGTGTGGAACGGTATGTACCGTGTGCGACGGACAGCCAAGAACACTGCTGGATGTTTTACCATTTACATTTTGATACCAATACTGTACCTAAAGTACATTTTTAACCCATTTTGAGATCAGATTCTTTTTCTGAAAAAGCTATGTTTCTACTTTTCTCCATTTTCCAATAGCTAAAGCATAAAATAATGCTAACACCAAAAGGGGTTCCCGCCCCAAAATGAGTTAATTATGCACTTGTAAAAGAGTATTTCTACATTGCAGTATTGATACTTTTACTTAAGCAAAACATTTACTTTGTCCACAACTGAACGCAATAATAGGCTAATTGAGGAGAGATCGGGAGGTTTTTTTTGTATGCTGTACGTGTGAACATCGTGTGAACACCAGCGACATCAAAAGGCATCATTGTCGTCCTGCGTCCTTGCTAGTCAACCTCCCCAAAAATACCCACAACAGCAAGCCGCATAAACATTGCTATAATTAATGATCCAAAAATAGTTGGCATTAATCTTCGGCATGAATCGTCGGTGCGAAAGAAAACAAAAAAAGTCTCCCTAAAAGTCATTTCTATCTACAGGCTGTCATGCAAATTAGAAATTTTGTTTAGACACGCCTGTCTGTTGTCCCCCCAGAGGACACAGACACGTCTGTCTGTTGTCCCCCCCAGAGGACACAGACACGTCTGTCTGTTGTCCCCCCAAGGACACAGACACGTCTTGTCTGTTGTCCCCCCAGAGGACACAAGACAAAATAGTCCCTTCAAAGTGAGTTGTGCCGTGCTTTTATGACCGTCATTTAACCAACCAGTTAAACCGGGCCCAAAGGCAGCAGCAGAAATAAAGTCCGCCACACAGACCTCGTTCTCCTACAGCATTTGGGAACACTTTATTTTAGGGTCCGAACACAACAAGGCCATTACACCTCGCAGCACTGTCATTACCCACACAAAGCACAAACTCTGTTCCGGCTCCACCCAGCTGATCCATGCTCATACGGTCATGATGACTCAGTTCGCATTGTTTCCAGACATTGTTGTCTGGAATTCAAAATGCACTCGAGTGAAAGTGCAAAACGTATTGGCATCAAAATGTACTTAAAGTGTACCAAAAGTAAAAGTACTCGTATGCAGAATGTCCCATATAAAAGTATTTTGAAAATAGATCTGCGAGTAAAGGTCACAATGCATTGTGACCTTGTAGATCTGTTCTTTTCAAATGGACAAAATGTATGTTTGTGGTCAGTGTATGTTTTGTAATAATTAACCAAATCTATAGTAAGTAGTAACTAAGGTTTAGAAACATAAATGCAGTGGAGTAAAAGTACAATATTTGGATCTGAAATGTAGTGGAGTAGAAGTAAAAGTATTGGAATTTTTTAAATACTCAAGTAAAGTACAAATACCTCAGAATTGTAGCAAAATTGTAGTGGTGCAAGTACATTTACTTAAATGTACTTGCACAAGTACATTTACTTAAATGTACGTGCGCCACTGCTTGACGAGGGGAGAGCTGTTAGAGGTTAAATGTCTTGCTCAAGGGCAGTTCAACAGGATGGGAGGTGAACCGGTGACTGTCTTGGTTACCAGGTGGCCTCGATCTCTATCCGATAAAATACACAATAAATGCACTTTTTCAGCAAAGTTGTACCAGAATGTGCAATGATTGACAGTACAGTTAATCAATGTTTAGTAGAAGTAGTGGATATTTCTCAGAGGGACTGGATACAGTAGGCGCTGTAATAAGTGTGATCAGTGCTCCTCAACGCAGCAAGGTGTAATCAGAGTGGAACAGGCACCGAGGGCTCTCATTAGGAAGGAATTATGACAGAATCTGGAAAGACTTTACTTTACTTAAAGGAGCTGTTTAGCATTGTGATGCAAAACGCTTATGAAGGTCTTTGTAACCTAGCCTAGTAAACATACTCAGCCAAGCTTTCTTCCAAAACCGGCAGCCGGTGAAAACTACAGTTCTCAACACAGGCCCAGCCCTATATATACCTGGGCCCTCATCAAACCCTGTACACTCAAGACACTGCCCCCGCTGCCGCCCTTAGATTTCCATATATGGAGCTGACCTGTTCTGACATTCAATATGTTGATCTGACCTGTACACTGTACACTCAAGACACGCTCCATACATGGCCAGTACATCCAGGTGGATGGGTGTTTCTCGCCCTCAGGGCGTCTTACTGATACTATACCGTTTCTGTCGAGTAAAAAATTTATTAAGTCCAAAACTAGCAGATCTATAGTATACATATACAAGCTCACAACGCGTTGCCTTTCGATGCGTTGTGAGCTTGTATATCTGCTATTTTCTGAAATTGTGTGCCAGCAGGTAAAAAAAAGCAGAAAAAAGTAAGTAGTAGTAAGTAAAAAGTTTAACTATGAAGATAATAGGTTTCTGCCAGTGATTGTGGTAAATACATCATGAATGAACGCATTGGATTTCTGACAAATAACGACACCCGATTCACACTGGCGTCAACGTCTTCCAACGGCGATATGTGCAGCTACAGTGGGAAAGTCAGGAGGAGGTGCAAGAACAGAACTCCGGCTTATATAGGGAACGCATTCATTAGTTTTCTCCCCGCAGTTACGTAACTGTGTTGTTTTAACGACGACCTCCTCGCCAAGCATCAGTTCCTACACGGAGGAGGAGCTCGCTACGCTGCAGGCTTCGTACTATGTATATATGAGAGACAGCCATCTGTTTCAAGAGCCGTCACACAATATACTGACTCCAGGTGCCATTAGCCTCAATCCCCAACCCCCCCACCCCTCTCTCCTGCTCGCTCCCCTCCTCTCTCTCTCTCTCTCGCTCTCTCATTACACCTTTTCATTTTTCTGGGTCAGTCCACCACGACTGAAGGCTGGCTTCAAAGACATCCATGAATTAAAGTATATCCGTGCGTGCCGTGTGCATGTGTGTGTGTGTGGATTCTAAAAATATACATACTCTCCGTTCAGACTCGTCCTCCCACACTACATCTCCATCTCTACACGTTTTTATCTCCATCCACTCGTCCTCCACTTCCTCCTCCTCTCCTTCCAGCTCTGTTCATCTTCTCCTCTCCTCTCTCCCCACCTCCTACTCCCCAATCGCTTCCCCCCCACCTTCTCCCCTTTCTTCTGTCTGGCTGGGGTCTTCCTCATCCCGTCGTATTTTATTCCTTCGCTTCCCTCTCCCTCACTGCTTCCCCCCCCCCCCCCCACTCTCCTGTGGACCTCATGGCTCATGCATACTTAACTGTGCTGGCGTTGCAGTTGTTTGCTATAAGGAAATGGTATGAATTAGCATGGATCTGCAGGACTATTATGTAAATGCCCCCTGCGTGACTGACTTCACCGCTCCACTCCTTCAATGCCGTTCCCTCCATCTCCATCCCGAAGGGGGATCAAAAAAAGGTGTGTATCTATAACCCTCTGCCACACTCTCACCACCACCACTACTGCCAAGCGCCATAAAGCCTTGGTGAAGAAGTGTGAGAGCTTTGCACATTGCAAGGTGACGGAGAAAACCAAGTAAAAACAGGGCTCCTGTTGAGGAATGGCTTTAGTTGAATACAGCCTTTTTTTGTGTTGTGCACCAATACTGATGCTCTTTTTACATGAATATTGGTGAGACCTGCCAATGTCAAGAACTACACTTAAAATGGTATAGTAGATACAGTAGGTACTGGGCATTTATGGAGATGGGGAATTTAGAAATTGGGGGGAGGAAAAAAAGGAAAAAGAGTGAAATGTTGGTATTGGCGAGAGTACTCAGAAATACAGCATTCATACAGAATAAGTGGTATTAATGCAGCCCTACTTCCTTTATTCTCAGGAGCAGTAAGCAGTGAAAGAACCAATAGCCAGACAAGAGATATTACCGTGTGAGACGACTCCCTTCCCCAGTTCTATACAGATCAACAGCGCTACTATCCTCCTCAGTCCAATATCTGTGACTCTGTCAATGCCAGTCAGTCCATATAGACGGCAGCTTTGCACAACAACCTACTATACAGGCCATAATATCCCAAGTGAGCTCTGCAAATAATACACGCACTGTATGCACACGCTGCCCTTTCCTCCGAGACACAATTATAATTACCATATAGTGGCCGTGCACAAATATATAGTGCTCCGGCGTTCTTCCTTTTTTTTCCCGTACCTAAGGTGAAGGTGGTTTATTTGCGTAGGCAGGCAGGCAGCGGGAGAGAGAGAGAGAGAGAGCGCTCTGGCACTCTGTGACCTCATTAAGGGGCTCGCCACGACACTAACCACCACCGCCATGGTAACCGCTCCCGCGGGAATCGCTCCCCCCCCCCCCCCCCCCCAAGAGCCCCCTCGACCACCCCCAACCCAACTCCACCACCACCACCAAACCTCTATCATACACCTTCCCATTTTCCTTCCTCAGTGGGGGGTGGGGGGTGGGGAGTGAAAGGGGAAAAAAGGTGTTTGACACTTCACGACTCCAGATTGGCTAAGCCACCTGCCATCCCTCCCCCCACCCCCCGGGAACTCCATAACCTTCACCGCGGGTGCTGATTATTATTATGAGACTCTGTCAAGCCCCCTTCCAGTTTTCCCAGGCAATCAGAATGAACACACTGCCCGGGAAGAGAAACTAACAGCGCTACGACCGCTTGACAAACATTGACGACACCTACGAACTTATATAAAGGTTGTTTGCATGACGGGAAGTAAATGTGGAATTAGTGTTTGGGGGAGAGGGGGGATGAGTCATCCGAAGACCATAGCTAACAAAACATTTATGATTTGTGAAAGGCGATCCTATATATACACTTTTCGTTTGTTTTTTTTGTCTTGTGAAACTTCAGACGGTCACTTTTGTTTGTATACATGTGATCCGGTCCTGTGCTGGCCGTGTGGGTTTTTGGACTTTCCTACCAAACACTAAACTAAACTAACAAATGGCTGAACGCTGAGTTTCTATTACGCCTCCACCTTCGCAGCAGCAGCAGTAGCAGCAGCATGAAACCGTGCCTAGCGGAAACATTGTGAGCCTGCAGTGAAGTTTCGAGTGCTTCTTTTCATTCTGAAGCCGAGCGCTGCGGTTCGATCGGGGCACGGAAACGGAGGCCAAGGGTTTATCAACAACGATATGCAGAGGAGGTGCACTTCCTCTGACTGCACCCTTGGCCCGTGGCCGCACAGCTGACGTCAATAATTTGTGGAAGTAGCCAGAAAATGTGTTTTTTTGTTGAGTAGGGCAGTGGTTCTCAACCTGTGGGTCCAGACCACAGGTACAACGCCTTACGCCTCGCAGCACAATATTTATCTCTGGAACAGAGTCAAACTAAATGTAATACTTCAACTCCTACAATGCCAGTGCTTGTCAGGGTGCGGTGAGGGGGTGGGTTCCCCGGGTCAAATACCATTATTTTGGGTGTTGCGCACTTTTAGATCAAGATTATGAACCAAGCTGAAGTGCTTAAACAGATTTAACTGATTTACCGGTAGTCACTATAGTCAGTTTAAAAATAATCTTTTTTCAATCATCCTCCTGATATGAGAGCTGGACCTCCGTGGCTCTCATGTGGAGTCCATCTCTCCGGGGTTGAGGCAGAGTGCTGCGGGTCAGGGAGGCAGCGCAGCACCACCCCAGACAGACTGCTGGGGGTTCTGACCCGGCTAAATGCACTCTTTATTGCACGCCGCGGCCAGATACAGGTCCTTGAGGGGGTTCCAGGTGGTCCTCAATGATGGAGAAATGGCAAATTCATATCACATTTCAAAGCACTCAAACCTCTTTAATCCAGTCTGGTAGTGTGCCGCGGGTTCGACTCCTGATCCCAACGGCCTTTACTGCGTCTCACCCCCCCAGCCATCTCTCTCCCCATTTCCTGTCAGCCTACTATTGCTATCCATCTATAAAAAATAATAAAATAAAGGCGAAAGCCCCAACAAATAAAATAAAAATAAAAAAAGTCAGAGCTGATCGCATGAATCAGAAATAAGTCTGTGATGCCATGAGATGGCCATACGGTGACACACATGCCTAGAGAAAGCGACGTTGAGTACCACAGAATAGTCCGTGACGGCTGTGTACATATGTGTGTGTGTGTGTGTGTGTGTGAGAGAGAGAGAGAGAGGGATGCAGTGAGTGACAGTTGGTTGGGTGACATCAGCTCTTGGCCCGCTGCCAGCGAGGACAGACAGATTGACTGACAGATTGATTGACAGATGTCTCTGTGCCTCGACGCTCCTTTAACTGCCGCACGCACAGTCGCACACACACACACACACACACACACACACACACACACACACACACACACACACACACACACACACACACACACACACACACACACACACACACACACACACACACACACACACACACACACACACACACACACACACACACACACACCTCTTTCCTTGTGAGTGAGAGTGAGGGGGAGAGGAGAGGAGAGAAATGTGAGGCAGAATGAGATTATGATAAGTAGGGGAGAGAGAAGAGCGTTTAGAAAATGTCTCCACATCTCCTCTGGTCTCCTTTCAATATGTTGCACACACAGCCACTGTGTGCGCGACTGTGCATGTGTGTGTGTGCCTGTGTGGCGTGCGTGCGTGCTTGCATGTGACTAACTTCACAGGCCTTTAACTTATTGATACATTGTATCCATCCCCATCCAGTTTAACATATCGTTGCTGTCGGGCACAAACCTTGTAAATCCAAAACTGTTACTTTTCAAGAAAACAGAAAAAGAACCCGTGTTCTAGTCACTACAACACGGGTTATCTTAAAGAACCCGTGTTCTAGTCACTACAACACGGGTTATCTTAAAGAACCCGTGTTGTAGTCACTACAACACGGGTTATCTTAAAGAACCCGTGTTCTAGTCACTACAACACGGGTTATCTTAAAGAACCCGTGTTCTAGTCACTACAACACGGGTTATCTTAAAGAACCCGTGTTCTAGTCACTACAACACGGGTTATCTTAAAGAACCCGTGTTGTAGTCACTACAACACGGGTTATCTTTTCTTTCATTTCCTGAAAAGGAACGTTGTGGATCCAGTGCAGCTATTGCCGGTAATTACTAGCAAGAAATTGTTGTGATAATACTATAAGTAATTCATAAAACTCACACATACACACTTATAGCCACTCTCATTTGACTTTCAAAATGTTTTAGAAATAGCTAATCTACAAGCTCACAACGCATCCGTGGCAACATGTTGTGGACTTGTAGATGCAGCTATTTCCGCTACACTGTGTGTCTTATAAGACAAAATAGGACATTCATTTATGGAAAGAAAAACATAAGTTGATACATGGAGACTGTGTCCAGTGAAGTCTCTGCTTCTGTGACAATATGTTCATAAGTCGCTTGTGTGTGTGCATATGTGTCTGTGTATGTATGTTCTTGCCCATATGTGCACAATATGTTTTCACACGTGTGTGTGTGTGTGTGTGTGTGTGTGTGTGTGTGTGTGTGTGTGTGTGTGTGTGTGTGTGTGTGTGTGTGTACGCGCAGTGCATGACACAAATGAGAGAGAGAGAGAGAGAGAGAGAGAGAGAGAGGTGGGCCACATGCATGGATTAATATTCCCACAACGTCCCACAGCATGGTGTGTCTATTTATACAGCCCAAGCCAAGTCGAGCCATGTGTCACTGACACCCAGCCTCAACCTCGGGGACATCTGTCCCACCCGCAACCCCTATCCCTGCACCTTTCTCCCTCAATGTCAAACACCACCCCCCTAAACCCGCACCTTTCTCCCTCCATGTCAAACACCATCCCCTAAACCTCCACCTTTCTCCCTCAATGTCAAACACCATCCCCTAAACCTCCACCTTTCTCCCTCAATGTCAAACACCATCCCCTAAACCTCCACCTTTCTCCCTGAATGTCAAACACCATCCCCTATCTCTGCACCTTTCTCCCTCAATGTCAAACACCATCCCCTAAACCTGCACCTTTCTCCCTCAATGTCAAACACCATCCCCTAAACCTGCACCTTTCTCCCTCAATGTCAAACACCATCCCCTAAACCTCCACCTTTCTCCCTGAATGTCAAACACCATCCCCTATCTCTGCACCTTTCTCCCTCAATGTCAAACACCATCCCCTATCTCTGCACCTTTCTGCCTCAATGTCAAACACCATCCCCTATCCCTGCACCTTTCTCCCTCAATGTCAAACACCATCCCCTAAACCTCCACCTTTCTCCCTGAATGTCAAACACCATCCCCTATCTCTGCACCTTTCTCCCTCAATGTCAAACACCATCCCCTATCTCTGCACCTTTCTCCCTCAATGTCAAACACCATCCCCTAAACCTCCACCTTTCTCCCTCAATGTCAAACACCATCCCCTAAACCTCCACCTTTCTCCCTCCATGTCAAACACCACCCCCCATAGCTGCACCTTTCTCCCTGAATGTCAAACACCATCCCCTATCCCTGCACCTTTCTCCCTGAATGTCAAACACCATCCCCTATCTCTGCACCTTTCTCCCTCAATGTCAAACACCATCCCCTAAACCCGCACCTTTCTCCCTCAATGTCAAACACCATCCCTAAACCCGCACCTTTCTCCCTCAATGTCAAACACCATCCCTAAACCTGCACCTTTCTCCCTCCATGTCAAACACCATCCCCTAAACCTCCACCTTTCTCCCTCAATGTCAAACACCATCCCCTATCCCTGCACCTTTCTCCCTCAATGTCAAACACCATCCCCTATCTCTGCACCTTTCTCCCTCAATGTCAAACACCGACTACTGCCCAATTCTGGCTTTTTGACAGGTTCCCTCCGAGACATATAGGACTCGGATCGGAAGAACCGGATACAACATCGAGGAACATTGGAATCGATTCCATTAGGGATGGATCCCGAAAATCGGCGTTCTGCAGAGCGACGCAGTGAGAACACAGGGCCGTTGTACAGCTGGGGCTTCAGTCAACTGTAAACAAGTCAGTCAAGAGTGGAGGTGAATAGGTGAGGCTACTGGCCTGTCAATCAATGCAGCCTTGTAAAAGAACAAGACAGATGGTCCAACTGGTCCAACGCACACGCACACACACACACACACACACACACACACACACACACACACACACACACACACACACACACACACACACACACACACACACACACACACACACACACACACACACCAAAAACAATCCTAAAGACAACTGGTTCCCATGGCTTTATGGTCCCTCTCTTTAGTGCAGAGAAACAGACAGTAACAAATGGTGACTTGGAAACAAAACAAAACATCTTTGGGGACTGAAAAGTGAATCAAACGTTCTCCGTCTTCCTCATCCAGTTCTTTCACTCTCTATCTCTGTCTGTCAATGTTCTCTATCCCGGTCGAAGGTTCTCAAAGTGGGGACCCCCAGGGGTCCTTGGAGGGGGTCCATGGGCTCCCCAGATAAATGTGTTAATACATTTTAACCTCTTTATCCATATTTTCTATGTTGGCTATTAAAAAAATGAAAATAGTTGATGTTAGAATATTTTTTCGCCTATAATGACATGCCCGAAATAGGGACAGACAACTTTTTTATAGTGCACACATTTACACGTGCAATCTCACACACACACACACACACACACACACACACAGTGACACAGCAGCTGTGTGAAACAAGGCATGGATGGATGGCTTGCTGGGAGCCCCTTGCTGTGGAGGAATGCTGTCTCACTTAAAAAAAGGAGGAAAAAAAAGAAGAGGATTTAAAGAGGTTTACCAGCTGCCTGACCCCTCAACTTTAACCTTACACCCCCCACACCCCCCCCCTCATACTCACCCCAAACCGCCCAAAAAGCTGTTAGTCAACCAACACAAGGAGGCAATCTCTGAAAGGAGTGATTTGTGACCTGTGTCGATGTGGAGGGCTCGAGTGAGTGATGGAGTGTGTGTGGTCGTGTGTATGTGTGCGTGTGTGTGTGTGTGTGTGTGTGTGGTGGGGGGGAGGGGCTTGAGAGAGAGTAATGGAGAATGTGCGTGCGTACACTTGTACTACTATGCTTGTAAGGGTTAAATGTCCCAAGAAGTATAGCAGAATTTGGAGGACACGAGTAATGGTTGTTTTAAGGTTAGATACGATTTTTAAATATAGACTTACAATTTGGGGACAGATTTAGGTTGATTAATTTGATTTAGGTTGAGTCTAATTTAGGATTAGACAGGTTAGGTATTATTTAGGGATTAGGGTTGGAGTTTTCCGTATTTTATATACTTTGTAGTTACGTCACGCACACAAACCAAAAGAAAATAGCAGATCAAATCTACAAGCAGCTTGTAGATCTGATATTAGCTCTGAGAGAGAGAGAGAGAGAGAGAGAGAGAGAGACTGAACCATTGTCTCACTCCCACATGGCTGAAGAAGGTCGCTGGCTGCGTGTCCGTCTGTCCACTCCAAACAACTGTACATGTCTTTGTCTGTCTCTGACTGTGTGTTTGTGTGTTTGTGTGTTTGTGTGTGTGTGTGTGTGTGTGTGTGTGTGTGTGTGTGTGTGTATGTGTGTGTGTGTGTGTGTGTGTGTGTTTGTGTGTGTGTGTGTGTGTGTGTGTGTGTGTGTGTGCGTCACATGCACAGCGAGTGGAAATTCCGCTGACATTTTCTATTTACTGCGTCTCCGACCCACATGGACGGCCTCTGTCCTAACCCTGTCCTCCTGTCCCGCCACAATACTGCCGTGTGTCTCCCAGGGTTCCCGCGCTGGCGTGCACACACACACACACACGCACACCAAAAGCCTTAACGTCCTGGTGTGGTTGGGTGGAAACAGAGGGGTGTGTCTGTCAGTGGACAACACTAGGGGCTGTTGTCTCCAGCCGCACGTGCACACACACACACAGTCTCACACACACGCACACACACACGCTCCGTGTCCCAGTGACACTGCCCACACCAGCACCAGACTGGTCATGACCCGTCTATACTCTCAACATGGACCCATTGCTGGAAACGTGGTGCGAAGAGACTCGCTTTGAGCTCGTAGACCGGCTGCTTATTTTGCTGCTTTTGAATTTGAATCGTGAAAAGTTAAGCGTTTCAGACACATGGGATTTAATTTCCACCCGACAGAGACCATTTAAAATCTATATATTAAAGTAGTTTTGTGCAGAACAATTCTAGCATACACAACGTTTCTGTGTTGAAACATATTAATGGCCACATTAATCCTAGCATGATCCCTATTCTGGGACGAACATTCGGTGACAATAGCAGATCTACAAATCCATAATGCGTCCATAATAGCTGCTGTTTATTTTTACACCCGGAGAGATTTGGTGACTTAATAAAGAGATCACATGGATGGAACTCTTTGTGGAAAATGTGTGGTACCACGTACAGTACAGTACAGTACAGTACAGTACAGTACAGTACAGTACAGTACAGTACAGTACAGTACAGTACAGTACAGTACAGTACAGTACAGTACAGTATCCCTATCCTGAGGTGATTTGCAGAACATTTTCAGTTCCATACAAAGCTTTATTTATGGAGATAATGTCATGTGCACAGTCAGTTGATGCCCGTGCGTTAACCCTCGACCAATCAGGACTTATACTCTAACCTCCCCGGCTGATATATATACACTGTGATGTATCTGCCAGACACTGTCTGGTTGCCGTTGGAATGTTTCGAATGGAGACGGATAGGGGGCCATTGAAAGTACTGCAGGACTGTTGTGATGCTTATCTCTCACTATGACGATGGACCGTGATGCTGCAGATAGTTCCCTTGGTGGTGGAATCTGTACAATGAATGGAACGGACGGACGGACAGCAGCCGTTGGACAAAGGCCAGCGTGGGAGCTATCACGCTGCACTGGGCTATCATGAGGTTCATCTACAAACGTTGAGTCAGACACATTCTCCCCTCATACTGTGCTCACAGATGGTTGGAATAGCTTTTCTTAAGTTGGTCTATAAAATGGCGAGAAGAAAAAGGAGACGAGATGCAGGGAAAATAAACAGGATGTGAATTGTGAACGACTGAGGAAAACACACAAAAAGAAAAAAAAGAAGAAAAAACACGTAGTTGGCAAATAGTCCATCTACGAGCTCACAACGCATGCTGTAAGCGTGTAGATCTACGAGCTCACAACGCATGCTGTAAGCGTGTAGATCTACGAGCTCACAACGCATGCTGTAAGCGTGTAGATCTACGAGCTCACAACGCATGCTGTAAGCGTGTAGATCTACGAGCTCACAACGCATGCTGTAAGCGTGTACATTTTAGTATAGTATTTCCGGTGCATGACACGCTGACTTCTATAGAATCCAAATGACTAAAATCAGTCGCGGCGACTGAGAACTTTAGTCCATGTGAGCTAAGGCAGCCGGTAAGGGCAGTCATGTGTCTAATCCAGCTGCCACATGGATACTTTCGATTGAAAATGCACACAATATACTTGATATGGTACAGGTTTCCTTTGCTTTGTTCCCCTGAATAGAAAAGACACAACTAATGGGAGGACATCATGTACGTCAGGTAGACAACGCCAAACCAACTGACACAAAAGGAAAACTAATTACGAGAGAAAAAGTTCAACATCAATGTTACTTCTTCTCTTTCACAGAAAAGTGCAGACATGTTCCAACCGGGGCCCATGCAGCACTGCTGCAGCAGCCGGAGGCGCGCTGTAGTCAAATCAGCTGCTACAGCTGTGTGTGTGCGTGTGTGTGTGTGTGTGTGTGTGTGTGTGTGCGTGCGTGTGTGTGTGTGTGTGTGTGTGTGTGTGTATGTATGCGTGCGTGTGTGTGTGTGGGGAGAGAGAGAGGAAATCCAATCCCTCTCACTTATATAGAACTGTGTCTCTGGCGGAGGGAAGTGGGGTGTTTGTTTCACTAGCCAGCGGGAGGAGGAGACCCCCCGAGGGGGGTGGGGGGTGATTGCTAGGGCATGCACACTCTGCAAAGTCACCTGGGGCAGGATGGAAAGTGGTAGAGAGACAGAGCCAGAGAGAGAGAGAGAGCATTTCTGCCCGTATGGCGTTCCTAGAGTGAAAATGGAGAGGAGAGGATGTAGCGTGGACAATTGACGATTCAGACCATGGCCATCTAGCCAGCAAGGTGCTAACTAGGTGCAACTTCCCATAGACACTAGACAGCCCATTCATCCAAACAGAAAAGTCCTATCTGATTGTATTAAACAACGTCAAACTCACCAACATTGCAACTGTGCGAAAAGCTTGAATTATCCTCTTTCTACCTGCAAAGTGTTTGTTTGATAAAAATCCACCGTATAGACTTGCACTAGTTCTTAGTAAAGAAACCTCCTGCCGCCTCCTGCGTTATGTGCAAATTAAAAACAGGTGGCGATATCGTCAAAAGCCCATTTGTGGGTCGCAGACACATTTTTGTTTTTGCTTCCTACATTTTGTTTAAAAAAAAAAAGATTCCCAAGAAAGCAGAAAAATCCAAGACTTAAAAACAATTCAATACTTGTTTTTTCCCAGTAATTTCATGAAGAAATCAAAGAAAACTCAAAGACATTTGAAAACAAATGTTTAGAAAATAGCCGATTGTAGCTCTTGTATTTTCACTAGTTGGGTCCCGGGAAAATGTCTCATTTCTCTTTTTGTTCTTGAGATAACAAGTTTGGGAACCACTGCTATTGCTTTGCCATACTTCATTGTGCAACTACAAGAGTGTGACACAAAAGTAGTGAAAAAATGATAATGAAAAGCACCTGTTTTAGACATACAAGGTTTCTACCCGACAGTGAGAGAGAGAGAGAGAGAGCAGCCAAGATGCCCACTGTTTCAACGAAAGAGCTTGATTATGAATAGTGGGTGATTGATGGCCTTGTCCTCCAGTGTGGCCTTGTCCTCCAGTGTGTGTGTGTGTGTGTGTGTGTGTGTGTGTGTGTGTGTGTGTGTGTGTGTGTGTGTGTGTGTGTGTGTGTGTGTGTGTGTGTGTGTGTGTGTGTGTGTGTGTGTGTGTGTGTGTGTGTGTGTGTGTGTGTGTGTGTGTGTGTGTGTGTGTGTGTGTGTGTGTGTGTGTGTGTGTGTGTGTGTGTGTGTCTGGCCTGCCACTCCAGAGCCTCTCAAGCTGTTCTGTTGTCACCAAGCACACTCAGCAAGAGGGGCTTGCTCCATATGTTCACTACAACCCTCCCCTGACTATACTACATACGTGTGTGTGTGTGTGTGTGTGTGTGTGTGTGTGTGTGTGTGTGTGTGTGTGTGAGTGAGTAAGTACATTAGTGTAGTGCATGTGTGCAAATGTGCGTGCATATAAGAGAATGCACAAGTATAAAATTGTATAGGTTTTGTATGCACGTGCTCATGCATGCGCACGCACACACACACTGCTTCGGGTTACACATTACAGGTATGCCTGCGTCCTCATAAACCCTTTAACACACACACACACACACACACACACGCCAAATGGCAGAAGTGGGGTCACAGTGTCCTTCTGATCCTGTTTGGGGGCTTAGGGGTTTCTGGATCTGACAGAGGTCATGGGTCAACATATTTTATTACACTCCCTCCTTGCATGTTTACCCCAAAGACATGGTGGGAAAGAGAGAGAGAGAGAGAGAGAGAGAGAGAGAGAGAGCCATGCCAGAAGTGTCTCTGTGGAATTCGACAGGCCTGCCTATTTCAGGAGGCCGTCCAACACAGCTATTTGTGTATGAAAGACAGACAGACAGACAGACAGACAGACAGACAGACAGACGAGAAAGGTTAGAGTGACGAGAGAGGTGGCTGCATGCATGTGCGCGTGTGTGTGCACGCGTGCGTGCATGTAATGATGAAGCCGTTGTCCTGTTTAGGGGCTCGTTTATTTGGGGGAGCACTTTTAAATCACTTAGCGCCGTACTGAAACACCATCTGTGTCCTACATACGTTGACAAGCTTAAATCCCAACTGAGTACAGTGGCAGGGGTTGAACTGAGAGTGTGTGACGGAGGTACAGTGGTTCAGGGGTTCAACTGAGAGTGTGTGATGGAGGTACAGTGGTTCAGGGGTTCAACTGAGAGTGTGTGATGGAGGTACAGTGGTTCAGGGGTTCAACTGAGAGTGTGTGATGGAGGTACAGTGGTTCAGGGGTTGAACTGAGAGTGTGTGACGGAGGTACAGTGGCAGGGGTTGAACTGAGAGTGTGTGACGGAGGTACAGTGGTTCAGGGGTTCAACTGAGAGTGTGTGATGGAGGTACAGTGGTTCAGGGGTTCAACTGAGAGTGTGTGACGGAGGTACAGTGGCAGGGGTTGAACTGAGTGTGTGGTGGAGGTCCAGTGGTTCAACAGAGTGTGTGGTGGAGGTCCAGTGGTTCTTATACAAAGGCGGCTCAGGGGCCTGAAAGTGGGTCGTGGGAAGCTGGGACAGGGGTCAGAGCAAACATGACGGAACTTTGACCACGTTGACCCTTGTCCTCCCCCCCGTCCCAGACCCCCGTCCCCCCATTTTGGATCTTGGGTATGTTGTTATAGGTGCAAACTGTCAGAAATAACCGAGGCCTGTTGGGCTGCAAAAATAGCTTTTTGTTTGGTTTAGTTTTTCAAGGAAGCCATGAGATGCTGATCGTTTCTGTGTGTCCGATATGGAGATCAACTCGCAAAGATCTTGAGACTCGCTTGGGGGGGTAAATAAAACAACACACGTTGTGCATTTAATTATTGTTTTGGTCAAAGTCATTGTTCCGTTTTAACGCATTTTACAAAGTGCCGACAGAGTTGAAATGTCTATTAGAAAATATTCCCTGGAGAAAAGACTGATTTATGGACAACATTACAATGTCCTTCACTTCTTCCGAGTGTGCAATAATGTTCTGAGAAAATGTAAAACAAACATGACTAATTCATGAGAAAATAGTTACTATAGTGTTCGTGTACGATTCAAAGCAGTGAACAGACAGTGACGTGTATCCTATTGATGGCCCTATTAAAAATAGCCACTATAATGCCATTTAATATTTATAAATATTGGTTCTTGATTTCATGTTCAATGCAATGTTAGAGAAGAGAACAGAACTTTCTGGACAATCCGTTCAATTTGTCAACACCTTGTGCCCCAAATACCAAATATAGACGTGAGAAAGACATTTCTATATTTCAAACTAATCTGTAAAACTGTGTTTGTGTGTGTGTGTGTGTGTGTGTGCGTGCGTGTGCGTGCGGCTAACGTTTGCCCCAGAGGATGGTCCAGATCCAGTCAGTCACCCAGGCAGACATTGCTGCACCGTGCTGGCATGATGCCAACTCATGAATGAACCACACAGAGCAGCAAACGGCCCCAAAACTTTCCACCAGACTGAAACTGGTCTGATTTATACTTGGTTGTGCGCCAGCATAAATCAGGCTACATTGCGCGTGCATGCGTGTGTGTGTGTGTGTGTGTGTAATTGTATTACTAATGGCAAATATCCCCACAAGAGGAGAATTTTTCTGCTCCTCACAACATAAATGGTTGTTGTATGGACAAAAATGCAGGTTTTCTTTTTCTTGAGGTACACTTTAGGTTAGGTTAGGTTGAGGGGTAGGATCGGAGTTATGCCTGTTTCATTTACGGTAGTTGCGCTCTGGAGGCGTGCGCTGAAAATAGCCGAACTACAAAGCTCGCGGCACGATGTGAGCTAGCAGACCGGCTATTTTCAGTGCAGCTGCGTGACACCTTATGGGGGTTATGTTATACTGTAGGGTTAAACGGCATTCATAAAAATTGTCATCTTTAAAATGCAGATGTCCTCACAAGTACAGCAATACAAATGTGCGTTTGTGTGTGCAGGGTACAGTAAAGTAACCGAAACTAAGTTCATGTCATTCTTCATTTTCACAAGTCTTCAGTACTTGACTGTGTGTGTGTGTGTGTGTGTGTGTGTGTGTGTGTGTGTGTGTGTGTGTGGTTAGAGGGGCTGCATTGCAGCTGGCTCCATCTCTCGAGACGGAGAAATGTGAACCAGCTGCCCCCCCCTCCCGCCCCCCCCAACAGATAACACAGGCACTATTGTACAACCCAACACCATACTGACTCCTCCTACTCCATCCTTACCACCCATACGCTCTCATATTCATCTCTCTGGGTGTGTGTGTGTGTGTTTCTCTCTGTGTCTCTCTCTCTCTCTCTCTCTCTCTCTCTCTCTCATATCTTCCATTGCATCATCAACTCATCATTAGCCAGTTGTTTTCATCCATCCATCTCTCTCTATCTTTATGTCTGTCTCTATTTCTCTTTTTGTCCTCCACTTCAGTGACCCCCCCCCCCCCCAGGACTCTGAGAGTCTACACGTGTATTGTACAGAGTGAGTTACAGACCTGTTAAGGGTCCATTTGTTCCCCCCCCCTCCCATTGAGGCCTGAGAACTCACTTTGAGAACCTCCTTGGTGTGTGTGTGTGTGTGTGTGTGTGTGTGTGTGTGTGTGTGTGTGTGTGTGTGTGTGTGTGTGCGTGCATGCATGCATACATTATTAGAACGGGGTGGTCCCCCCCCCCAGAACGCTACGCTACATTGAATTGTTAAACTCACTTTTTTTAAAACAGTGGTTCAGATGCCTGTTGAAGTAAAGTTTCATTCATAATTTATGCGGCATTCACAGTGAATATGACAATCACACATGGCATTTGCTTGGCTTTACACAAAAAAAAGGTATTTCAACTATTCACAACACCCTTCCCTCCCTCCCTCCATCCCTCCCTCTCCCCCTCCCTCCCTCCATGTCGTCTCCAATCCTCCCTCCCTATCGTTCCTGTTGTTGATCACTCATTCCTTCTACTTTGTCTACTACTCACTTTTCTGTCATTCCTCGGTCGTTGTTTGTTCAATCTCTCCTTACTGCCCTCCTCCCTCACGTCACTCCTTTCCCTCATTCCTTCCACTATCACTTGTTTTCTTAACACTCCCTTTCCTCATTCCTTGTCCTGCTTCTCTCTCTCTCTCTCTCTCTCTCTCTCTCTCTCTCTCTCTCTCTCTCTCTCTCTCTCTTCTCCCCCCCTCTCTCTCTCTCTCTCTTCTCCCCCCCTCTCTCTCTCTCTCTCTCTCTCTCTCTCTCTCCTCCCCCCCCTCTCTCTCTCTCTCTTCTCCCCCCCTCTCTCTCTCTCTCTCTCTTCTCCCCCCCTCTCTCTCTCTCTTCTCCTCCCCCCCCCCCTCTCTCTCTCTCTCTCTCTCTTCTCCCCCCCTCTCCCTCTCACTCTCAGTCTCTCTCCCCTCATTCCATCTCCACGTGCCGGTTGTTGTGTGAAGAGTATCTGAACATCACTCACGTTTATTTTGACTTCTCTTTCTAAGCTGCTACTTTTTGACAGGTTGAAACAAGTGCTAAGCTTCAGTGTTTTTCTTCAACATACAATAGGGTACATGAACAGCAGCCATTTTATTCTACTGTACAGTAGAGTGGTTCTCAATACTTTTTAATCTCAAGGACCCCCATAACTCTGAGAGTGTATACATATGGAACCAAATGGACCCTTACAACAGGTCCATTTGGCTGAATTTGTACACACTCAAAGTTGCACACCC
>NC_137869.1:24527964-24540464 GCF_963924005.1 Protomyctophum bolini | reverse complement strand
TCTCAATTATATCTAGCTTGTTTGATTCTGTCTGTCTGTCTGTCTGTCTGTGTGTGTGTGTGTGTGTGTGTGTGTGTGTGTGTGTGTGTGTGTGTGTGTGTGTGTGCGCCTTAACGGTTCCTTACAGTCAAGACCTGCTTGGATTAACTTCCAGACAATGCAACAGTACACACGTGCACACAGTACACACACAAATCAAATTATTCACAGCTGATTGCAATTAAGCACATCCCCTCCCTCTGTGTGTCTGATGGAGCGACAAGCTGAGACTGGATTCATGAATACATGTGCAGGCACGCACATGCGCGTACACACACACACACACACACACACACACACACACACACACACACACACACACACACACACACACACACACACACACACACACACACACACACACACACACACACACACACACACACACACACACACACACACACACACACACACACACACACACACAAATTGATTGGGGACGCAAATTATGGACAACATCGGTGTCCCCAATTAGATTTTACTGCAGTTTCCCAAGGCCAGGGTCAGGGTCGGGGTCAGGCATGGATCCCGTCAGGGTTAAGGATGCATAGGGTCAACTGGGTTATATGGTTAACCACTTGAACCCTACAGGAGTTCCTAACCCAAGGCCAACGTAGGAGAGTAAGCGACACGCTTTGATCTCGCCGTAAAGCGGGTGCCTATGGGCTATAGTTCCAAACATTGCTCCTATATGGCTGGAACTATCCCATTGAGATAGAATGAGGACATTCTGAATTCCATTGTTACAACGAGAGTTAACGCTCTCTTACTATATTACTCTGAGTATAGATCTAGCTTAGGGCAGTTGTTTTTGAGGGGTGCTAGGAGCCCCTCCAATTTCTGGCTTCTGTTTGTTTAGAGCTGCAAACGTCATGTGACATCAGTGTTAGGGTTAGACGCCCCTCAGATCCCCCCAAGTTTGGTATGCATTGAGGCCACGGACCTCCATAACTCAGAGCGTTCAAATGGAACCAAATGGACCCATGAGAGTCCATTTGGGTCCATATGTGCGCAATCCGAGTTAGAGGCCTGTAAGGGTCAATTTGGTTCCATTCTGTGTACGCGCGCTGAGTTACAGGCATGCAAGGGTCCATTTGGTTCCATACAGGCCTGTAAGGGTCCATTTGGTTCCATACATGCCTGTAAGGGTCCATTTGGTTCCATTTGAACGCGCTGTGAGTTACAGGCCTGTAAGGGTCCATTTGGTTCCATTTGAACGCGCTGTGAGTTACAGGCCTGTAAGGGTCCATTTGGTTCCATTTGAACGCGCTGTGAGTTACAGGCCTGTAAGGGTCCATTTGGTTCCATTTGAACGCGCTGTGAGTTACAGGCCTGTAAGGGTCCATTTGGTTCCATTTGAACACGCTGTGAGTTACAGGCCTGTAAGGGTCCATTTGGTTCCATTTGAACGCGCTGTGAGTTACAGGCCTGTAAGGGTCCATTTGGTTCCATTTGAACGCGCTGTGAGTTACAGGCCTGTAAGGGTCCATTTGGTTCCTTGCCATCAATCATTTAGCTGGAACCGCCCCTGGAACCCACTTTCAGAACTACTGCTAAGTTGTATACAGTATTCCACTTACAACCTATAGTCCTATACACTTTCATAAGTATATAGGGTTTAAGTGGTTAAGTATATATATGGTGAAGGGAACTGTTATGAATATGAACCAATGTAAGTAATCCCACATAGCAGCAGGTCAACTCCCTTTTGAGCGTCTCTTTAAATAAAAAAGAAAACTGTATAATTTAATTCACATTACATGTTCGGTTATCATCAAACCTTATAACATAACAAGCACCTCTTCCACTTAAACACCCTTAACCACTTGTATGCGCTATTTCAGGCATTTACACAAATATTTTCACAAATTTTCACACATTATCGGAAAAAACAGGGTTTAAGTGACCTAACTGGCTTAATATGGCGTGTGTGTGTGTGTGTGTGTGTGTGTGTGTGTGTGTGTGGCTTTGTGAGGTTTAAGTGAGCATTATTTGGGTACTGTAATCGAATTTCACTCTTGTTACTATTTTCCACTTGAGCGCCGTCCAAGTAAAGAAAGACAAGAATGAAGAAGGGAGGTGGAGGGGGAGGGCTGGGAACGAGAGAAGCTGAGCCTGGAGCTAGCGCTGGAGCAGAGGAATGCGAGAGAGAGACAGAGACAGACACATAGAGAGACAGAGAGAGAGAGAGAAAGAGAGAGAGAGGCCCAGGAGAAAAACAAAGAGCAGACAGAGAGAGAGAGAGAGAGAGAGAGAGAGAGAGAGGAGAGAAAGAAAATCAATACTTTGCCTTGAAGGCCTACACCAAAGGTGCAATTATGCTAAATGTGTTTTGTTTACGCCACAAGAGCAGGCCACGGAAATGTCTTGTGTGACTGTGTGTGACCGTGTGTGTGTGTGTGACTGTGTGTGTGTGTGTGACTGTGTGTGTGTCGCATATAAGGGGTGGGGTGGGGTGGGGGGGGCAGGGCTGAGCTAAATTGAAACATCATGACTCCAGGGAACAAAAAGTCCAAACAAGCCATCCTCACCGAAACCGGCCCGTGCCGTTTTGACGTGACTTATTGTGTTTTTGTTGGAGCTATGGGTCCATTTTCATTGGAACACGAGCTTGACAATGAGAGCAACAAAAGAGTCCACATTAAAAGCCATTCTTCCTCCCGTGGTAAGGCTCGGGGCCATTGTGGTCCCAGGATCCTCTCACCCCACGTCTCAGGTAACGCGGCGTGGCTCGTGCTGTGCCACGCTCCTGCCTTCAAGGAAGACTTTTAACACCACACTACTATAAGTGTCTTGCAAAGTCATTCTACTGGGGATATAGAGTTAAAAGGAGAATGTCATGCTAGAAGGCTTTCTTACCTTTAGTTGTCGTTGTTATAGGCCGCGCACCAAACTGCTCCAGGTGTTATTTTGTGCAAAAACGCATTATTTCCCCTACCCCACCATAAGCCCTCAATGGGCGGCGCTTTAGTGCTAATTCGCTTATTTCCATCGCTAGAATTTTTTTTGGTATAAATCCTCTCTTCATAATGTCAACAGTATGTGCAGCCTCACACTTTACTCCATAGTAACGCCGTTGCCGTGTTCCAGCCGTAAAGCGTGAAGTCTATCGCGAGACCGTGCAAGTGGATGGAGCTCGCAAAGTTTGGTGCCGACCTAATAACGACAACTAAAGGGAAGAAAGCCTTCTAGCATGAAATTCTCCTTTAAGGATATTTTAGGGCTTTAATATTTTAGGTTCCTTAGCAATTCCCTCTTAGCGGGCCGATTCCTATATGAAAATATGTATATATTATTCTGGGCCTTCATCATCATTGTTGATCAACACAAATCCTATCATAGTATTGCATATACTTAATGGTTCTCAAAGTGGGGTCCAGGGACCAGCTGGGCTACTTGAGGGGGTTCCAAATGGGGAGAGCAACATTGAAGAGGTGGGTGCATTCCACAGGGATGTTATACATTTGCATATACAGTGAAATGTGTTGATCTGCGTTTAATTTAACCCATCCTACTGTAAGTATCAGGTGAACAGCAGCGGGGGCTACAGGGGCATGCAGTTAAGAGTTAAGAAACACTTTGACAGTGTAGCCCGGGGCTGGGAATCGAACCTGGGACTTTAGAATTCCCAGGCAGTCAATATGTCAATATTCTGATGCTCAATTTTAAAATGGAAACAAAAGGCCAGAGATGAAATTCTTTCACAATCGTTTCTAAAAGCTGCAGATAGCTGGGGAAGAAGAAAGGAGAAGAAAAAAACTATAAACTCATTTGAGCCCCGTCAAAACACTGATTAATTATAGCAGTAGTAGTTAAGCCGGTACCAGGCTTGCTAAGCGCTAACCACATGTATCGTAGTGCGCAGCTTGTGTGGGATTCTGAATGGGCCTCCCAAGTCTAGACTCTTTAAAAACCTCGGAATAGAAATCGACAGAAGGCTTGGTTCCACGCCACTTCACTGCACACCGGACTGCCATTCACTAGCCCAGTGTTACATGGGCTTATACGCTCCCCGACACACGCACACACACGCACGCACACGTTTTATTACTACTTGAGGACATACATTTTCTCTGACAATCTTTTGGCCATTTTTAACTCTAATCCTAAAGCCTGAGTTGTATTGCATGGCGCTGTTGCGCACACAAAATAGCGGATCTACAAGCTCACAACACAGCGTGAGTTTGTGGCGCCTTGCAAGCTTGTAGATCAACTATTTTGGGGGTGCAGCAGCAGAGCACATTAAGTCTGAAGAAAACACTTTCCTTTTTTTATAATTCAAATGTTTATTTATTTTCCAAAATGGTAAATGTTTTTGGTCAAATTCTACTAGTACTTGTGGACATAATAATGGCCCTCAGAGGTATTAGAGCATATTCACATGGTGGCCATGTTGGCATTTTTGCATATTGAAAAAGCAGGATGGCCGTGTGAATATGGTCTATAATACAGTACGCACCAGCGTACCCCCCCCCCCCCCACACACACACACACACACACACACACACACACACACACACAAGTCTGATGTGGCATGCTCCAGCTCTGAGTCACTGGCTCTCATACCACCATCACTACATCAACCATGTTCCTCAGTATGTGACATCAAAAGGCCTCCGCTATGTGACAGCGGTTGGAGAGTCTTGACAAGGCACCGCTGGGAAGTCCAAACAAAAACTTGGCCACATGAAGAGTTGTTGTGCAGCGCCGAAGCGGCGGAGGCTTGGTGGCGAGAAACACGAGCAGAAGAAGGCAAGATGGCCACTTTTACAATGTTATGGAGCGCCTTCTTCTTCGCTGTTATTGTTTACCCCTTAAAGGACGCCGGGGAACAAGTTGAAGAGAAGGGCTGACGGGTGCTTGTCTGCATTTACAAACCTCTGTAACGAGGTTAGCGTTTCGGGGCCAGAGTAAATTGCTTGCATGCCACCACTGTTTACGTGGTATTTTTGGTTGTAAGAGAAGAAAACTGTCAAGGCCTTGTGATTTCAATGTTTGTTTGTGCGAGAGTTTGGGACTCTCCCTTTAAACAGAAAAGTCCTTGTACCAGCAGAGTGGCAGCAGACAGTGTGCCATGAAATCCGAGCTGACCGCTTGAAGGGCATCAAGTTGACAGCGTCAGGCGACACCCGCTGTCGCTGTGCCAACGCGGACCAATGAACGGTCCCCGCCACTGAAGCAGAAAAGAATAAATGCTTTACCCATGGTGGGTACAAGAATATGTATCAGAAGAAGAGAACAGATTCTGCATACTATTACTGGATACAGCTCCAATGGTATTTTTATCTAGTCAGGTTTTTTCCAGCCTGGTAGTCCTGGTAATCTAAGTAAAAATGCCGTTGCCGTTGCCCGTTGGATGCAGGGTGCATTTACTGAGTCTACTGCCCAGAGCCTGTCACTTTAACTTGTTTACTTGTTTGGGTAGCAGAAGACCGCCCAGGATCTCTGCGACCGAGGAGAAGAGAGTGATTGGAACTGATTTAACCTCCGTTCAGCCGGAGGAACTTCACTGAATGACAAAGCACCACAACAACGCTCTCCATGAGATGAGAAGTGCTGCTGTCAAAGACCTAAGGAAGTGCAAATGTAGAGACTAATAAAAGAAAAGCTTTCAGCATCTCTACAAAATACAAATAAATTAAACCAGGTTTGGTTAATAAGTAGGCTATACCTAGACCTGCATGAATAATACAAAATTATATATATATATAGCCTATATCAACTATCAAAACGCTATAATATATATATCACATAAGATGCTGATGGCGGAAACAATGAAATCAGTTGTAGGGAGTGTTGGTGAATCGATAAAACTCCACAACGCTCCACAATGGGAGGCTTTGCACTCAGACCAGCGGTGCGTATAATGCCTACTAAGTGGACTGGAGGCCTGTTGTATCCTCAGTTAACGCCCCCCCCCCCCCACACCCACACCCACACCCACACACACACACACACACACACACACACACAAACACTAAACTCTCTCAGACAGATCATTCTCTCGCTGTCCACTGAATCCGATAGTGCCAACTGCCAATCTATGCCACTTATCCAATATGGCCGCTCCCTCCACAGTAACACAAGTGCATTCAGGGGGAAGCAGTGGTGGCACTATTGATTAAAATACTTCCTCAATATCAGCATTGAGCCGTTTCCTATGTACGGTGCCGTGCGCCATGGATTTCCTTTGCTCGACTATTGTGTAAAGCGTCACATCATCATCATCATCATCTCCCACAATCTCTCTAATGCATGGACCTTATTCTCTGTCATCTTCCAAGCATTTCTCCATTTCTCACATGCTATAAAGTATAAAGCAACTCACTCACTTCTCCTGGACAGAGGCTGGCAGCTTTGGTCGGTCTCCAAGGAATCTATGCCTCGACCCAACTAGGCATGTCTGTGTCACAATGCACGCACAATCGTCAAACAAAATAGGCTATTTAGGCCTATATATATTTCAAACATTTTCAAATGAGGTGGAAATAGCAGATGTACAAGCTCAGGTTGTGAGGCTATTACCATCTTGCGCCACCCTTATCCCTTATCCCTTCGACACATTGTGAGCTTGTAGATCAGCTATTTGAACAAATGTAAAAGGTTTTTTAGGGAGAAGGGATATAGCCCATAGACTACAAGGTACAAACCCCTGGGTGTGCCAAATTCCAGCTATGTGGCCACTACCCAAGATGTGATCTTATGGCTTCCAAATCTGGCACATGACCTTTCTACACCCTCTTTCCTGTTTCTCTGTTAAAGATATGGTCAGATAATACAACATAAATGTCCTGAAAAAACAAGCAACCTCCTGCTAAAAAGGCCAAACGGAGGTTGACTGACTAACAGACCGTCGGGGGGTCTCGAATGACACAGCTGCGTTATGCCCCGATTTTCGTTTCTCATTGCACCTAAAATAGCTGATCTGCAAGCTCATAGCGTGTTGTGAGCTAGCATGGCTCTTTTTCTTTTTGGCGTGCGACAACTAAGCGTAAAGTGCAGACGTCAGGCCTCAATCAATCACTGCATTGTTTCAGTGTCAACGTGGATGAATAGACACCCAAAGGAACTGAAAGGTCAAAGTCACCTTTATGAGACTGTGTGTGTGTGTGTGTGTGTGTGTGTGTGCTGATGGATACAGTAACAGTGTCAAAATGACCTCTGCGGTCGCAACGGAGACAGATCTCCATTGTTCTCACTGCATGTCCAACAAGGGGGGCCAGGTCATGTACATGCACGCATACTGACACGCGCACACACACACACACACACACACACACACACACACACACACACACACACACACACATACACACACACTAGATCAAAGACCAGTTTTCACTAAATTCTTACTGCACGCCTTTAATCTCATTCACATCAAAAGTCATTAGTTCATGAGAAGTTATTTCGTTAATGGCCAGCGGTGGAAGATCTGGGTGTTGTTCAAGGCAACGTTAATGTGTATTATGTGTGTGTGAGTGTGTGAGAGCGCCGGATAATCATGCTTGTCTCAGCGTAGGAATGAAAGGGTCTGCAGCACTGTAATCAATGGAACACAAACAGCATGGTTGAAGCACTCGTGGAATTTCTGGCCTTGTTTTCACTTGTGGGACAATTTTCAATTCAATCTTTATTATTCCAGACTCCAAAAAAAATGCCCTCAGCAGATTGGGCCTGGCACCGCTCAGCTGTGATTGGATTTAACCCATTTTGGGCGGGAACCCATTTTGGTCTTAGCATTACGTTATGCTTTAGCTATTTTTTTTAAATCGAAGACATTTTTAGAATCTGATCTCAGGTCAGAATCATGGGTTAATAATGAAACTGTCAGGATGTAATAAGACATTTTTAGAATCTGATCTCAGGTCAGAATGGGTTAACCGACTCTCTCTCTGAAGCAGTGACGGACCAGCAGGGCCCCAGTATGCAAATATATGGGGCTGATTCATTACATTCACCAGGAGGCATTTTATTTCAATTCGCCCCTTGGAAAGGCAGCTTCCACACCACCACATGTCAGGATATTAAAAAAAGAACCCTACAAAGATAAAATATGCAAAAATAAGAGGTTTCTGCCTGACAGCAACGATAATCAACACCAAATAGAGCGGAGAACAAACATAGTAGTTAGTAAGCGATGTGCGCGTGTTACTCCCTGACCACAGTGGAAGCCCTCTCCTCTTAACTGTACACCACAAGGGTCAGAACACAGTGGAAGCCCTCTCCTCTTAACTGTACACCACAAGGGTCAGAACACAGTGGAAGCCCTCTCCTCTTAACTGTACACCACAGTGGAAGCCCTCTCCTCTTAACTGTACACCACAAGGGTCAGACGAGCCAAACTGTGAGTGGCTCCACGTGTCGCTGACACCGCACTCCAGTTCCAGCTCGTTAGCCCCAGCAAAGCCACCGGGCACGACGCCACCACCAGGCCTTTCTTTACGGCTCTTTTGCATCGATACCAGTGGTGGAAGAAGAAGAAGTATTTCAGATGTTTTGTAAAACAAGTAAAGGCTCTGTATTCAAATACAGTGAAAATAAAAGGTTGAAAGTATCAAAATATACTAAAAAGTACTCATTGTGCATCTACAAGGACGGTTGCAAGGATGTTGTGAGATCATAGATTGGCTATTTCCAAAGCATGCAACGGGGCTTAATTGGTTAATGTAGGTTGTATGTATGATGTATGTTTTGTACAATAGTATAAATCTGCAAAGTATCGTGTAACTAAACCTCAAATAATTCATTGTAGTTGGGTAAAAAATAAAAGTCCAACATTTCCCTTTGAGATGTAGAAGTATTGAAAAATAGGAAATATACTCAAATAAATTAGCTCAACATCGTATACCCAAGCAGTTGAGTAAATGTACCTAGTTATTTTTCACCACTTATCGCTGTAACTTGGCACAAACAGTCACACAGTATCTCCCACACGGAGTCATTTTAGGTTAACCTGACAAGAGCCAACCCACCCACAACACTTCTCCTCACTTTAAGAGCTGTGTTATCGATACTACAGGGCAGCTAAAGTGTACGGGTTTTTTTTGGCATGAAAGTCCCTCTCTTTGAAGTGAGCTGATGCTCTCCAAGCGGAGGAAATGGCCAACTTCAAAGCAGGGGGGGCCGAGATTCCTTAAGGTGCCTCCTGGGCTTCTCATCTTTCTAAAATAAGAAATTAAATTAAAAAACATGCTTTTTCGACCGAGCTTGCTCTGCTGGAGGGGTTTAACAGATGATGCTGTGCGGTGCCTGGTGTGGCTCTCAGCCAGCCATGCAGCGCACCAGCGAATGACCATCATGTCTCTCTGTGAATTGCAACGATTGGGCTTTGAATCGGACGCACGCGATGATGTCTCACAATTACATTTAGCAGACGCTCTTAATCCCGAGCGATTTACAGTAAGCAGGGAAAACATGAGGTAATGCATCAAATGCAAAGAAATGGTAATCTAGGATCATAAGTAAACTAGGAACATATCAGTCTACTCTAAACAGTATAATTTAAAATAAAAATAAAAGTGTGGGGCGCTATTATCATATACACACACAAAGCTGAGCATTAGGAATCCGTACATTGAAACTATAGCCTACAAACTATAGGATGGCGGCCATTGGCGGGTCAACAGATGACCCTGGCAATGCATCCGACTATAACATGCCATCTACTCTAGACCTGTCTTGAGTGCTTCCTCTCTCTGCCCTCGGTTTCCTCACTCACTCTCTCTCTCTACAGGTTAAAAGAAGAAAAATATGTATTATAAAGCTTTGCAGATATGTATCAATGTGCTGGAGAAATAAGAAAAACATCATAAACGTGTTAATATGTTAATGTATGTTAATGTTAAACATACTGCACAGGGCAGGAGAGTATGTCCTGTGCTATGTTTTCATCCACCGCCACTGCCAACAGATGTCACCACCCTTGAAAGTATATTCCTCAAAATGGCTTTTGTGTGACAGCTCCGGCGGCTTCAAAGCTCGCGCGAGGCACACATCTCTGACGAAAATACCAACACCCCGCGGTGAGCACCGCCGGCAAACTCTCTCAAGTTCCTTTTGAATGAAGATAAACTTGACATCCCCGTCCTCCTCGCTCGCTCGCTCCCGCCTCTTTACTCTCTTCAACCCCTTTTTAATATTCATCTCCTGCGTGACACAAACAGAGGCAAAGGTCGGCATCTATCACACAACAAGCCGTCTTCTTCTCCTCTGTGTGCGCCGGACCGGACCACGGCAGCACATGCCATTCCCATGGCATTCTCTGGCAGGCGTCGGACGAACAAGTCCCCTCTGTGATTTACAATGGCTGGGCCCCCCGTTCCTTTATGAGTTAGCCAGGCCAGGGCGGCTGGGGGTTAGGGACCATTGGCTCCTCATGGGACTGAAAGTTGGTGGGCTTCACTTCATGTGGTAAAACAACAACACGTATATATATATATATTTAAAAAAAAGATGGACATTCAAGGTGTGTGCATGCTTGTGGGGCTGCGGAGGGGTGAGTTAGTCATATTTTCTAGACTAAACATCGCCCGAGGCGTGGTGTGTGTGTGTGTGTGTGTGTGTCTGTTTTCGGACCAAGAGACCTCCATCATTGTTCGCCTAAAGGAAAAAGCGATGATTTGATGTGGTTTTAGGATTGAGAAATGGACTCGGGGACGGAGGAAGCGTAGCAGCGTATGTGCAATCCGGTGGTTACTAGACTAGTGGTGCAGTGCCCATTATCCTGTGTGTTTTTATTGTGCGTATTTTTAGCATGGTGCCACTGACCCTTGGCAGCTTTACAACCACGCTCCATCAATGGAACCCCCTAACTCGACTGGCTGTGTTAGTACAGTATATAAACATACAGTATGGCAGGACCGCACTGCATACTTCACACACGCAAAGTACACACAACGTGTTCTATTTTTGCGATAAACACAGGACCACAATTTACACACGCACGCAGTACCGATCTCTCATACGGGCACGCACGCAGTGACGCACGCACCTACAACATCACATTGTGAACACGTTGTGAGCTTGTAGATCGCCACACAGCAACGTGTAAAATAGGGAAAACTGCAATCCTAACACCGTCCATAAAGGTTTAAATGTGTAATCCGACCTAACCCGAATCGTTTTCTAATCTATTTTCTAACTATAGTAAACAAATCTTTTTATTTAGCCCATTTTGACCTGAGATCATATTCAAAAAATGTCTTCTACATCCTGAGAGTTTTCTGAAAAAGCTGAAAATAGCAGACCTACAAGCTTGTAGCGCGCCACTCGGTGGCGTGCTACAAGCTTGTAGATCATGCTACAGCAACTTAAATGTTCCCTTCTACACCAAAAGGGGTTCCCGCCCAAAATGGGTTAACTATAAAAATACCATTTCAACTGTGAGGGACCAGGAAAATAGTCCTCGCAATGTCCATTTCTCTACTGCTACTGCCACCAAACATTTGTTCCGCACAGTCAAGTATAGTAAAAAATACACACACACACCACCACGATAGCATATCACCACTGTCGGCTGGAAACCAAAACTGTTACTTTTCAGGATTCAAAAATAGCAAAAACAGTAACTTGCAGATTCGCTACTTTTGCTGCTTTCGTGTAACGCTGTAGTATGAAGTAGGGAAGTTAATCTACGAAAAAACACAAAAAGTTATAAAGATGTTTCTGCCCGACTGCAACGCTCCTCATGCTGTAGTCAACACATTAATGCTGTACTAAAAGTGAGATAGATGGGCAGATTAATGATGTGAATGGCAGCGATAGAGCCCGTTTCATAGGGCCAGTTGGGCCTCCATCTAACTCTGGCATGGACGTGTTTCCCACACGCTGGCAGATAGAAACCTCGGAAGGACAGAGCAGTTGGCAAGCAGAGCATGCAAGCCTTTATTTTGTGATTGATTAAGAGCGCCCCTGGTGTGTGTGGAAGATCTTTGGCAGTGGTTTTAAAGACGTGCTAAACCCCAGGCTGTGCCCCAAACTCCACCCCCAGCCAACACCCCCCCTCCCCCCAAAGTCATTTTTATTTATTAGTCCTTATGTTTAAGTCCCTAGAGGCCAGGGTTCAAATTCATTACTGCTCCGTGGAAACGGACCAAACTCTGGCCTCCCGCCCTCCCTCCTTCTCTCCCCATGTACCTCCTGTTACTGGGCTGCAGGGCTCTGTGTCAACTCTGTCCCCATATACCATATTGCAGTGGTTCCAAAAGTGGGGCCCGGGGCCCCCCAAAGGTCCTTGAGGGAGTTCCACGGGGTCCCCAGCTAAATGATAGTTTGGAACCAAATGGACCCCCGTAAAAGTCTTCTCTTATGGGGGTCTCTGGAATATCTTTTCATGACATGAAAAGGTTTGGGAACCACTGCCATATTGGACCCAACATAAACTGGTGCCACCACAAAACTAGACACGCGTAGACACCGACACGGCCTCCTGTCTTGCCGGCTCATCTTTTTGCGACAGCGAA
>NC_137869.1:24510464-24522964 GCF_963924005.1 Protomyctophum bolini | reverse complement strand
GAATCATCCTCAGGTCTAAATGAGTTGTCCAAATTCAATTTACCCCCAGAGCAAGCAGGCAGCCCCCTATTAGCTCAGTAGTAAATACACAAACAAACAAAACAAATAATTGTGCTCTTTGCGCTGCAGGAGCCAGGAGGCCCACGTTAGAACAGGACAGTCTCATAGGGTGCAACTTCAATAGAAAAGAGAGACCATTACATAGCATACATTATAGAAGAGATCATTACATAGCCTGCATTAAGAGGTTCAACAGGAGTCCCAGGGTTAGCGCGGCGTTGTTTACCATGCCAGCGCCTGTGGGGGTCCTCTATGTAAATACACCCACCACCCCCAAAATGCTAAATCTGACAGGAGAGAGATCAGCTGTGCCTCAGCTATGCCTCATATGCTAACTAAGGTCAAACTCTGGCATTTAAAACCATATTATGGAGTCACCAGCGCTCCGAGGCTCAAGAATAAAGCAAGCCAGTGAAGTGAGCAGAGAAGGTAATTACTTAAGGGGTAGCGTGTGATACTTTGCTGAGATAGTGCTTTCCTGGCCGCTTCGGCTCTTATTTATTATCCCCGTGCCCTTCCTTCTTCTTAGAAAGACTTGCTTGTTTCGCGCATTTGAGTCGGCGTGTTGCTCGAGTGGGTGTACAAGAAACTTGACTTTTGTGGTCGCGCCCACAGAATGGCAAAAAGGAAAAACTCAACGGGTATTATTATGAAACTCAAAAAGTGACACGTTTTTCTTTTTCAATCTAAACACACACATCCGTCTGTCCCCGTTACTACTACACACAGTATAGTGTACATCGTCAACTCGTTCTGCCCAATATAATTCTATACCGTATACAGTATGTATGAGTGGGAGTACAAGAAACTTGACTTTTGTGGTCGTCGCCCACAGAATTGTAAACTCTACGGTTATTATTATGAAAGCCAAACGTCTTGTTTTTGCCAATGAAATACACATAAATTATTCTGTTTGTTACTACGGGGTGTGTGTGTATAATATATATATATATATATATATATATATATATATATATATATATATACACACACACACACACACTATACACATACAGTCACCTTGTTCTGCTCTATATAAAATATAATAATAAACCATCACTCCAGCGTGCGTACATCTCTTGTCTTGATGCTCAGGCCCCAGGCCGACCGTACATGTATCCTCAGTCTTGCTATACGGACCGGAGTGTCTATTTCTGTGCTGTCACCTGTAATATTGGCGACATAGGAATTGCAATTTGATCTGTGGTTGTGCTGCAGCTCAGCAGGGAAAGCACATCATCTGAATACCATGAAATATTAATGAACGATACACACTGCATTGTGTGTGTACACATGCATGTGTGTGCGCATGTTATGCACAGCTATGTTTTTGCTCTCATCCTGTCCCTCTTTGACCATTTTTTCACAAATAACTTCAAGCTGCTCGTATTCCACCACATGTTACATGATAACAACGTCTACTGTAAAGGAGCGTCCTCCTCCATATATGACTACATGGTGTGTGTGTGTGTGTGTGTGTGTGTGTGTGTGTGTGTGTTCAGTTCACCTGCTGGCATTACTTACACAGTGTTATTCCATACTCTGAAAAGGTCAACGGTAGCCCTGCTGCCGTCAGTGTATTCTTGGACCACATTGTTTTGTCTGTCAGGAAATATTGATGTTTCTATGAGTGCACTTCAGCAAAATCAACGGTGGAAAAACAATCTCTCGACTGTGGTGCCTTGTTTGGACAAGGAGGGGGAAAAAAGGTATACACAGACGGAATTTTAGCTACTGAGCAACAAAATGGTAAAACATTATTAAAAAATACGATATTGTCCGAGTCAAGACCAAGTGTGGGAGGGGGTCGAGGGGAGCAGTACTTATTTTAGACAGTATTTGGTTTAGACCAGTCATTAGTCCTACAACTACAACCTATCTCAAACCCTCACCCTAACCCTAACCTCCCACGGGGCAGCACACCTAAACCTAACCTTAACCCATGTCTAACCAATGACTAGTCTAAACTAAGTATGCACCCCGGGGAGGAATCCAAGTCTGAAACCAAGACAGATGGGAGGCGAGACCGAGTCGAAACCAGATATATATATATTTTTTCTATTATTTGACAGG
Organism: Protomyctophum bolini; assembly: GCF_963924005.1. Taxonomy (NCBI): domain Eukaryota; kingdom Metazoa; phylum Chordata; class Actinopteri; order Myctophiformes; family Myctophidae; genus Protomyctophum; species Protomyctophum bolini. The sequence goes on along the minus strand of NC_137869.1, from coordinate 24,520,831 downwards.
TACATAGAACACTGCGAGATGAGACAGGCACGTCAGCTGCACTCTGTTACTTAGCGAGATAGCTGTCTATTAGCACCAGACAGCTCTCTTATAATGATAATGTCACTCCTTATAATATGGGTATAATAAAATGATTTCATTTAAGTCATTGTAGTGATTCGTGACTCGAGTGAACTCTGTGGGGGAAGAGTCCAGAGTCCCTCGGTGCGAGACAGAGTCAAATTGTGGGCGAGACCAAGACTTGACCGAATAAATGAAAATGTACACTACAGACTCGAGTACTATACAACACTAGCTTTTCTTTTCATTCTGGGTGGTAGGATGACACACAGAGGCTTCAGTTCAAACTCCAGACCACTTGGCACTACTGACTAATAGCTTACAGGTCTTTGTTTAGCCTATAACGACGTCCAAATGTCCAAAATAGGGACTCCAGGTTGGACGTGGTTAAACAGGCATGAGTCAAATACATGTCAATACAACCAGCAACGTTGCAAATTGATCATTGACGTTTTAGCTACAGAATAGTTTTATCCTCCAGACCCTTCCCCCACACAACACATACACACGCACACACACACACACACACGCACCCTTCTGCCTACTCCCCGAGCCAGACATCCTACAGATGTATAGCTCAACAGGGCGCAGAACGCAGCCCAACGGCATGGGTCCGACCGCAACCTGTTCATCTGCGGCCTCTCAGACACATCAATGGGGTCACGGGTTAAACGTCCTAGGGGGTCAAACCCCCCCCCCCCCCCCTTCCTGCCAGAGCTGGGTTGAGAGGAGGAGGAGGAGGAGGAGGGAGGAAGGGCCCCAGGGGGCCAGTCCATTCTTCAATCTGGCGACGCCAGCTGGTAATCGCTCTCAACAAGCTGGAGACAAGCCCAGTGGCACCAAACAGGAGAGAGGAGAAGAAGAGAGGAGAGAGAGAGAGAGAGAGAGAGAGAGAGAGAGAGAGAGAGAGAGAGAGAGAGAGAGAGAGAGAGAGAGAGAGGTGGGCAGAGATGGGCAGTATTTCAAATACATACAAATTTAAATATTAATTTATTTTATTCATAACACATTGCAAATGTATTTGAAAATACAGAAAATATGCATTTTCTGTATTTTCAAATACAGGAAATGTCAAATACATGCATTTCAAATACTGCCCATCTGGAGGACTGGGAAATAGAGACATTGGAGAGAGAAACTCAGGGGGGGAGAGAGAGAGAGAGAGAGAGAGAGAGAGAGAGAGAGAGAGAGAGAACCTCTCACATCGACTAGAAAGGGTGTTGATTATCCTTCACCATGAAACCTTCACAATAACGCCATAACCATTAAAGAGATGGGGAACATGGTGTGTGTGTGTGTGTGTGTGAGAGTGATTTGTATTATCACTGTGTGCTGTACACGGCATACACATGTGTGATTACCTACACCTGCGTGCCAATCATACCAATTAATCACGGACATGTTCTCAAAGATTGATGGTGAGTATAATGACTCCATCATTGGAATCATAACACTCTGTACCAGGCGGGTGGTGCAGGGTGTTGAATGTTGATCATGCTCCCCATGGATTTACGCATGCGTGCGTGTGTGCGCTCGTGTGTGTGCGCGCACGTGCAACCTTGCGTGTGTATAGGGAGGGGGGATGGGGCAGTGCATTATCCATCTGCCCCCTCTGCCATTGGTTGTTTGGGAACAATTAGCAGACAGAGAGAAAGTGAGAGAAACCGAGGGGACAGATGAGGTGTCCGTTCTCCAGTCCCAAGACAGACAGACAGACAGAACACAGTCGAGAAAATAAAAGAGACCAAAAAAGCCAAACACGAAAGGAAAGATAGATGGAAAAGCAGACAAAAAGACATAGAGCGCTCAGTCACTGAGGGACCGGTGTGTCTGTCTGCGGCCAGGGGCAGATGGCCCAGCTATGATGAGCTCCAGACACAGAGAGAGAGAGAGAGAGAGAGAGAGACTTTCAGTTCATGGCCAGAGAAAGATCAATCTGTCCAGTTCACAGCCACCCCTGCATCTTATCAGGTCTCCACCTGCGTCTTATCCACCCCGAGGCCTAAACCTATTGCTCATCTGCTTGTTCTGTAGGTCCTGACCTTTACGGCTCAGAGGGAGGCCAGTGCTTAAACAGAATAAGCCTTTTTTTAGTTATTTCCTTATGTAAAAGTGGGCGGTGTTGTGGCTGTTTTCTCGCCTCGGAGCGACAGGTCTGTTGGAGGGAACGGACTTGGACTCTGGCCTGAAAGTCTGCGGCAAAGCAACGGTCGCAATAGCCTCCCTACAGTGCGCGCACGCACGCACACGCGCACACACACACACACACACACACACACACACACACACACACACACACGTTTCATCCACAAATAATAAATCATTGTCAAGGTTAATACACTGTTTGTCACTGAATGATCGAGAAACACGTTTTTTGTAATGCACTATATACGTAGCGTATTATATTTTTTCTTTTATATCTACAAATGAACACAGATGAGTTTTTCTTTTTATTGGCTAAATCTGATTAGTCTGACCAGTAACCAGTCCTTATTATAATGTTGTACAATGGTGACAGGTGACACGGTGTTAGTTGCCTGCCACCACGGCACAGCATTCCGCACCGTCCTATCCGTCAAGTTTAAAAATCTTTCCCAACGCTGTAGCGGGTTATCTAGGGTTTCTATAGGCATCAAACTGAGAAAGCGCTCCCAGTGTTTTCATAAGCACACTAATTGCCGCCTGCCTGGCATCATCAGAATGCTCCGTCTCAGAGCAGACAAATAAACACAATTATCTACCTGGGGTAAAGAAAGAAAAAGGAAAAAGGCAGTCTCTCTCTCTCTCACTGATAACACTGACTTTGAAGCAGCAATCGTTTTGTCCAATGCTCGAGAGCAATAGGACTAATTGCAAAGCGCTCCTGAAAAGCTAAAAACGCTCATGAGTCTCGGTTTTTGGCAGCGGGGGGCGGTAAGAGAAACGACTGGCACGGTACACTATACCGCAGATCTCAACACGCCTCTATGAAATAATAAGGATGATGGATTTGTGCTCTTCGCTGATTGATAGGCTTGTCTGCTATCATTTTTTTATATACACTTCACTTCTGTGGATGCTACAGGGACGGGTGTGTGTTGGACAAGAGCCACATCCTTAAGTAAATGCCTTCTGTTTGCAAACGAAATGTGAATGACAAACAGACTGGTGCATCCATTTTCAACTAAAACACAAAACTAAAGTAATGGCTGCACAGTGCACAACAAGGGTTTGGTGAGATGCCGACCTTCGGAAATAATCTTAAAAAGGAGGAACGACGTACAGAAAGAAAGTACGTCGCTTGTAGCACAGCAAGTGCACTTAATGACAGGGAGGCTAAAGCACTGTAATGCACTACATAAAAGATAACTTTAGAGGCAGCTATGTTTCAAGTGCCTTCGGGTGAAAATTACTTTGAATAGCTTGACAGTCAGTTGAGCCAGCAGTATTAATTCCCCTCTCTCTCTCTCTCTCTCTCAATTGCAAGTGAGAAACACACACACACACACACACACACACACACACACACGCACACACACACTACAAACATCCAATCAACTCATTCCTCTTTCAGATGTACAAAGGAAACGGGGCGTGTACTTTATATAACAAGTTTTCATCCAATAAAACTTTTCAGGGATTTAATGTTTTCATCACCAAAGCTTCCCCCTAAGGCTACAATCTGGAGGCCTCAATCCCCCACATTCATTATGGCTGCTTACAAGCTTGTCACTCACATCACAAACGCCATCGATTTGCAATTTTCCTCTGGAGAAAGTGCAAAATAAATGGGGCCCTCTGTCTTGACGCTGTGACACGCAGTCAGTGTGTGGTCACGGTGAGCTCACTCCTGTCTACCACAGCACTTCTCCTTGATTTTTCTCTCCAGCCGCTGACAGCGATCAGGGGTGATAAATTATCCAATTAAAGTGAGATTAAGGCATCCTTAAGGTGGCTTGTGACACCGGGGCTCTTGGTATGCCGAGGGGTTTGTCCAATTTACTCTTTGAAGGACGCAGACAATCAACATGTGGCCCTCTTGGCCACGTTTTAGCTAAATGTTTTTATTTATTCATTCGAGCAGGTGTTGATTGAATACACAAGGACAGGTCAGTGGTGGTATAATTGCGTTGCCAAGCAACAACAGCTTTGGTCCACAAGTGTATTTATGTCTTCTAATGTGTCATCTACTACCGATATTCACAAACACTGCAAGAGGAAATCAAACCTTTACACATTTAGAAATGTGTCAAGTGTGAAAAGGTCTATTGAAACAGAGGAAGGGGGACACCCTTAAAATACCTTCCAATGTCAGCAAAGGATTTCCCTCTCTCTCTCTCTCTCTCTCTCTCTCTCTCTCTCTCTGTGTCATTGCCTTACAGCCGTTCTCAAACACATTATTTTTCTTGTCATTTGCCACAGACAAATTGTCTCCCTTTTTCCCCTACCATAGCCTAACCCCGCAAATTAAATGCATCACTAAGCCTCCTTTTTGGATGCCACATATCTGTAACTGCTGCAAAAGCCTGCAAGGGTAAGGGAAGGCTGTATCCTTAAATGTTCGACTGAAAATTAAGAAGCATTGCAATTCCAATTGGACTCACTTTTTACTTTTTACAGTAGCACGGCGGCTACACAAATCCCTGCTGACGCCTAGGGGGATCCAACTGGAGCGGTTGCCCCCCAAAACAACTTTCCAAGACAACACGAATTAGACACACGCGCACACACACACACACACACACACACACACACACAGACACTCTATTCTGCTATAAATAATACAGCCCCAAGGAGTGTTTATCTACTGGAATATTTCAGAGCCGTTCCTTTTTTGATATCCATAGCCTAAATATTGTATCAAACGGTCATTAAATGCTCGTAATGTAATCACACCAACCAGTGGTTAAATAAGTGGGGGAATAAATCAAAAGACAATGGGAACAGATCATAGATAGACTGCAGACAGAGTGAAATAATAAAGCAGAACATAAAAACCAGACCTCACTAGACTTGTAGCCTACCAGTGGTTCTCAACATGTGGTCCAGGAGGGGACTCTCAGGGGGTCCAAATGGTCCCTTAAACATGGTATATGTAACGCTGAGTGTCCAAATGGAACCAAATGGACCCTTACGGGTACATTTTTTACAACAAGTTTGAGTAATGAGAGCCTTTACTACAACATAGGCTCATTTAAAAACGGGATTCAAATACAGGAATACAGCTTTAATAGGAATGAAGGGCTGGCTTTGGTTGTTTGGGGTTCATGCCGTTGGCACTGAACAAAGACCAGTTGGAGTGTCTAACGGTTCGGTGGTGGTGCCAACCTTCAAACCAACAAGCTATAAACATAAAAGAACATAGTTCTTAACTCGTTTAAGGCTCAATTTTACAACAAGAATGTGACTAACCTTAGCCTGTGTATTTAATGTACGTCGCTCTGGAATTAAGAGCGTCTGCTAAATGCCTAAATTGTAATCGTAAATTTTTCATCTAAAGATTGGAGAGAAAGAAAAGCCTCACTTCTTCAAGCTACAGGTTTTTATTTTTGATATATAGGCCTACTCCTGTATGTTATGTTTGTTCGTCTTTACGTTGTCTTCATGTGATATACTATTCCCTCACAAGCTTAACTTTTATTTTATTTTAGCTAAACGCGTTTAAAATCAATCAGAATGAAGTTAAACCATATTTTTGTCCACATAGGCCTACTCCACAAACATACACAACACAATGAGCAAGGTAAAACATACTGCAGAGTAAACTTACTGTTAAGTTGTTTCCAGTGAATAGTATTTAAATCCACCTCGGTCCCCCAGCGGTAGTCTAACGGTGGATTGTGTCCATTTCCCTCCAGTAGTATAAAGTTACTCTATATTCTTCAGCAGCAGTATCCGAGTATATCCAGAAACATTACTTTGTAATCCAATGCAATAATAATGTCCCGGCGGCGATGCATTGAAAAGCCTTTAAGGAAAACGAGGCGTTACTTTAAAACAAAAACGAGCATTATTTTATATTCCCTCTCCAGCCCGTTCCCGTTTCGTTGTAGTATTCCGTTGTTGGATTTTTTTTTCTCCCCCTTCTCCACCGTTATAATCGCTCCTCGCGCGAGCGTACGTGACAGACAGACGCCACGCGCACGCCGACCTGCTGCTGCTGCTTGTAATTAATCAGAGTGAAAAAATATATATAATGTGTTGTGTTTATGTTCTCGTCCCGTTATCTCCGCGTCCCACAACCAACCAGACAGACAGGACAAAAAAATCCCACCGCCTCTGTATGGAGGAGGACCGGGGGGACTGAGAGAGAGTGAGAGACTGCAAAGGACACACATCTCTCACACACACACACACACACACACACACACACACTGCTTTGGGGGGGGGGACTGGGCAGACGCACACACACAGACACACACACGCAGTGCACCCCCCCTCTCTCCTTCTAGTTGCTCAAAAAAGAAAAGAGGGAGAAAGAACGCACGCCCCCTCGGTGCTCACGTGACCGTGTGTGGTGGTAGAACGGTGGATGGTTGGTAAGAGAGAGTTCGGGGGTCGGACAGTTATTTGAAACCGGTGAGTCTGCTGAGACTCAGAGCTGAGAGCTGTATAAAGCAGCGGCTGCCGGCTGCTCCTACAGCTCTTTTCTCATAGATGGATAGTAGTATATAGGCTACTGTAGCTGTATTTGAGGACCACTGGTCTCTAGAATCTGTTGCATTATGTGAGGCAGCAGCAGACAGCAGCCCCAAGTTCATAATGCAAGTATTTATGGATCACATGGTGGGCCAGGGCCTACCGTCGAGTCTACAGTTTATAGTAGCTAGCTAGTCCATAAGCAAATGCAGATTATAATGTGCTCACGGCCAGGGAGGGAGAAACAGGGAGGGAGGGAGAGAGAGAGATGAAAATTGAGAGACACAGGTGACAGCTGGTGTAGTAGGCACGACACGACAGCAGAAAAAGTGAAATAATTGCGCCAGGCCATGATGATCCCACGGTTCCCACCATTAGCTACAAGTTGACTTTAAAAGGCAAATAAACTGATAAATGAATAGCTATAGGCCTAGTGGCACTTACGTTTATTTGTAGACAAAAGTCCATGCTGAATCATGCACCTTCTCCGATGTAAAAGTCCTCTTTCACAAGTGACAAGTCTGTCATTTCCAATGTGAAGAGCCAAGGAGAAAGACAGCAACAGCTGCAGCTCGTTGTGTTGATTTAAGTTGTGAGGGAGGGAATTGTCAATTAAGAACGTTCCGGTGTTTTACTGGACGGACAGCAACACAATAACTCAGCTCCTTTTTTCAATTTTCCCCGTAAGATAAGTTTGAATATCTTAAGAAACAGAAAACATCCATGTCCGTGGCGTCCAGCCATTGTGCGGAAATGAAAAGGCGCGCGCGGAGCCAGAGCCTATGAGCGTCACCTGGCTGCGACCATTCTATTCAGCAAAGGACACCCGGATGTAAGCTGTGCAAACCTACATACAGCCAGGCCTACTGTAGGTTAATCCTTGTCATGTCTTTGTATATTCAATTTTTTTATTTATAATAGTGTTGTGCCTGAGCTGTTTTTGTTTTTGTTTTGTTTTCTTTTATTTGTTATTACCGGTATGTTCTTGTTGTATAATGTCTGTTTGTCTTTAAAAAAAAAAAACAATAAATATACTTTATAAAAAATAAAAAAAATAAAAGTCTAGGCTACTGTATAGGCTAAGTTGGCTAATGGCTAACTACAATCATGTAGGCTACTCCAAGTATTATAGTTAGTATACTTATGTGTTAGGTATTTTTTATTTTACTTGAGTATATTTCAAAATGTCAATACATTTCAATTCTACTCCACTAGGCTCAAAAGCAAATATCATATATCAATATTAGCTTATTAATATTAATATTAATAATGCATATTAATAATATGCATTATTAATATTTACATTAACCATTTCAGCCCTATATAGGCTACTATACAGGCATGATGCTGTGTAGCCTGTGAGAAATTATGGAAAAAAAACTAAAGAATACAATACCTGTTACCTGTAAGTGGTAATCTCTCAACACCACTGTCTTAAATATGGAATTGCGACCGTAAATCACAGTTTACATGACCATGTGCATTTCTGTCGTGTCATGCCTCGTGTCACACCTCCATATACGGTATGGTCACGCCACCATATATGGCCGTCTCCGTATGGAGCTCACGACCCTGACCACATCAAACCCTGGAGAAGAAAAATCACCTAGATCTGCATATGGAACCGGCCAGCTACTCTACATCTGACTGGCTCAAACCCTTAGATCTCCATAAATGGAGCTGACCTGTTCTGACATTTGCATGTATACACATTAATAATAACGGTAATACATCTCAACTTTATCCAATCGAGTTCACAGATTGGTAGATCTTCTAGGCTAATTTCATAGAATGTTTGGCCCAGAGCTGTTGCCCCTGTAACCTGACTACGGAAAAGCGGTTGAAGATGGATGGATGGATGGTGTGGCCCAGAATAGGGACTCTAGCCTAGCATTCAACTGGTTAATGGTGGCTTTGTAGTGAGAAGGTCTCATTAAAGGCCTGTGACCACCTGGATTTTAACGTGGGTCATCTGTTGTGAAACAAAGCATCTACACACTCTAACAAAGGGACTGGCCATGGGCCAGCTGTTTTCAAAGCTTTTTCACGTCACGGACTGACTGACAAACTAACTTGAGGAACATGGCCTAAATCAGTATACATTCATGCATTAGGACAGTGGTTCTCAACCTTTTAAGGATGCAAACCCCCAAAATAATAACTTCAACTGCCCCCCGCCCTGACTTGTTGAAGAATTGTTAGTTTTCAAATATTTGCAAAAATAGTAGATGTACAAGCTAGAAGCTGTGAGTTTGTATATCTGGTGGTTATAGGATGATTGTGATGCTATGCTAACTACTTTTGCTTCCGACTCTTGCTAACTAATTTTGCCCCCCCTCTTTGAGAACCAATGGCCTGCCCTACTGTAACAACTTTTGCCATGTTTTAAAAAACAAATGAGAAAATCTGATAGATGCTGTTGGCCCCCACCTTGCGATATTATGTGAAAATAAATGACTTGAAATTGAAGTGATATCCAGTGGCAGGCTTTGGAAGTGTCCTTTTGGACAGTTGCGTCTCAGAGTAATGAAGTTGGAAGAAAACAATATCAGCCATGCCTGATAAAGGTCAGAGTGACCGAAACGTTGTACTCTAAATAAATTGTTTAAATAAATTGTTTAAATTATTCAGGCTGTGTCAAATGGAATGGAAACGGAACAAAATGAAAAACCTGAAAAGAAAAAAAGAGATTTAAAAAAAAGTAATTTATTAGAATGTGAGTTCTTTGGAGAATAACAGGAATGAACAGAAATTATTGCTGCAAGGTAAAGTAGAACTAGGACAGTAGACCACCTCTTTCTCATTAGATTGTGCCTTGTATTGAGCGCAGGCTGTGTGTCGCTCTTGAACACGTGCGCGCCTGCAGACACCCAAATTGTAGTATATTCACAGCCAGCACGTCGCGCCCGCTGTCCGCGGCAAGTGTAATCAGGCTTTACATATTGGCTGAGACTGGATTCATTAGGTTTTGTTAGGTTGATTATTTTTAGCCCCTTCATTAATTTACTGATTCCAAATAGAATAATGAGACCAGACATCCCCGCCCGGTTTGTCCTGGTTTCAAGCTGGGTGTCCAGACTAGTCTGACAAATACAGTATCTGTAAAACACAAACTCGGCTTTCACCGTATTTTCACCACAATAATAAAAGTGTTCAGGTAGCTCACTCACCACTTTGGACCACAAGGTCATTGGTTCGATCCCAGGCACCCACCAACAGGGTATGAGTACTTGGGCTTGGGTGCAGCAGTTGCGTGGTAAGTACTGGGAGCTGATAGTATAGGTGTTGCGGGAATTACCACGTAGTCGGACTAAAAGTATGTAGTCGGACCTACGTGTGCCCCCCATTGAAAGGTGCACTCAGTCACTAAAGTATGCTAGGCAATAGGCATACCTAATAATTGTTCATAAAAGTCCCGCCTATGGTGCGTATACTGTACGAGTGTACGTACTGTGCGCGTGTTCGAGCACGTACATTATGTACGGTTAATTTATTTAAGTGTCCTGCTTTGGGGGTAATTTGAAAATTATGATGACCCCTAACTTATAGATCTCCAAGGTCCTGAGAAGAACAGAATGGAATGATTTTGACGTTTGAAGAACTTTAACTGTATTTCAATCAAACCAAATCTTCCTAAGTCCATTTTGTATGAGAGGCAGCGAGGCAGGCTGCATGTTTAAAATGGAAGG
>NC_137869.1:24505464-24507964 GCF_963924005.1 Protomyctophum bolini | reverse complement strand
GAGGTACTTGGACCCGACCCAATGTGCCATAATGGGTGAGGTAGACAGAGTGTGAATGAAGAGGCGGGTTTTCAGACTGCGGAGGAAATGGGGAGTGAGTGTGCAGTCTGATAACTCCAAAGTTGAACCGCTTACAGACTCTCCGTACCGATTCCAGCTCTGTTCAAAATAATTGCGAGAAAATGAGGGACACCAATTTCCTCTAACCCTCCGAATTCTTCTTTCCCGCCGCACTCGCGGATGGTGCACAATCACCTCTGATAGCGTTTGACCATCACTCACGTTTCCCTCCCTGGAGGGGACAGACATTTACTGGCATCGCACGCCTGAAACAGATCGAGGGCAGTTTCATCACTTCCACATGAAAACGATACGATTTGTTGCTGCATGATGATGACTGCCGGGCAGAAACCTTTCCATGTCTAAAACTGTTACTTTTCAGGAAGTGCAAAAAAATTAAAAAGAAACTAAAGGGAAAAGAAAAACAGCCAGTAGTATGATGAAGTAGGTCATACATTTTGTTTAAAAAAAGAAGAAGAAAGGAATATGGACATACAAGGTTTCGGCCAACAGCAACAAATTAAAAACCCCAAACGGGTTAAGGCCCTTGATAGGTGCTACTGTCTCCCAGTTGTGTTAAATGACTCAGAAAGGGCTGGGTATTTATATCTCCCACCTGTGATGGAGGGTTCTGTCAGCTATAGGTGTGGAAGGAGAGACAGACAGACACGAGATTTAAAGGGGAGAGGGAGAGAGAGAGAGAGAGAGAGAGAGAGAATTGAATAAAAGTGGAAACCATTTCTATTTCTGGGGCCAGGTGTTCACGCCAAGGCCCTCGGGGAGGGAAGCCATGCAGCAGGGCTCAAACGCTCACTGTTCAAATATGTTCTGGGCTTCCTTGACAGGTACTCGCCGCTTTCATCTATGTGGACGCAAAGCTTCGACAGCTTGCTGAGAACTGGCTGCTCCAGGACTAAAGGTCTCTCTCTCTCTCTCTCTCTCTCTCTCTCTCAAATTCAAAGGGGCTTTATTGGCATGAGAAAACATACGTTTACTTTGCCAAAGAAAGAGTGGGACAAAACGATCAAAACTAAATGCATGTACAATTAAAATGGGAATAAAGAAATATGTAAACGGAGCTGGTTAGGTCTGTGTGTAGGGTTTATTTTTATAAACATTTAACCCAGTAGTTTTCAACGGATGGAGAGTTGGTAAGCAAATGGACCCTTTATAATAGATCTTGAGAGCGTCCAATGAAACCAAATGGACCTGTACGGGTCCATTTGGTTTCATTGTACACTCTCAAGAGTTAAATTATTGTTAAACATCTGCATTATATAATTTACAAGAAGTCTACACAATTAAAGAATGTAGAAGAATTGTTATTTTGGTCACCACATCAATATGGCATGGAATTGTGGACACAATCTTATCCAACGACAACACAATATTCTTTAGTTTTGGGTCTGAGAGGCTAAATCTCAGACCCCATGGTGGTCCATGGCTCAAATGCCGAATAAATAATGGTCCTTGATATGAAAAGGGTTGAAAAACACTGATTTAACCAATGAAATGTCTAAATAATAACTACATGGAACCACTGGAACACAGCAGGTTATTTTGTTCTTTCCCCCATGGACTGAGAACGGTTTCTCACAAGGTTTCCACCCAACAGCGATGATATATCGGTGAGACTGTGTGACACACACACGCACACGTGCACACGCACGCGCACACGCACACTCACAGGCTGCTGTATCAAGGTAATTAATTCATAATCTGGCCTTCGAGCCATTTGTAGATCTCTATCACGTTAGACTAATAGCTGTCAGTCTGATTCTTCCTGTATGTGCATGTGTGTGCGTGTGTGTGTGTGTGTGTGTGTGTGGGGTGAGTGGAGGTATAGAGGAGCTGGGTGGGGGGAGGGCTTATAAGGATTGAATTTGTTGGCACGCCACCGATATAGACCACAGCTGTCCCACCGCCTAGCTGATTAACGATGACAATCAAGCTACGTGGATGACCCTGACGCCTGCTCCGTGCTGACCTTTTGCTGAATTATTCCATTGGATTGAGTCTGTTTGATGTTTGGCTATATACTTCAGACACATGTGGAATGCCCTGACACCATCCATTAAAGGATGCGTTTATAGCTTCGCATAGCGATACTAATATCACAACAACCAGGTATAGTCTGGTGACCACCGGAGAGACGGTTGACAGTCGGAATGTAGACGGCACCCGGGTGAGCAGTATGGGTTAGCGCCCCAGCCTGTGTCCTCCGTGAGGAGGAAGCCCAACAACCCTCCATGCGATGATACATCACTGAGGATACGTCCCAGGTGCCATGTACTTTTTTGTTACTGCGTGGATATTAGTATGGTCCCTCCAGGCTCCCAGTGTTAGATTTGTTTTCGCAAAGTCCCGCCCCATATTTGAATACTAGGCCCTGGTTGAGATCTTACAAAGCAGAGAGAGAGAGAGAGAGAGAGAGAGAGAG
>NC_137869.1:24437964-24502964 GCF_963924005.1 Protomyctophum bolini | reverse complement strand
TTTCTTATTATATAGAGATGACTTCCGCACACTCTGTAGGTAATTTGGAGCAGGTGCGATGATGACGAAGCATATACAATGTGGAAAGGAGAGACACCCGCACACCGCCACTTGCTTGGTTCAGAGCATTTATTTAAGAAGCAACGTTTCGGTCTTGCGACCTCCCTATAAATATATGTTTTAAAAATGTTTCGCCTGTAATGAATGCCCAAACTAAGGATCGATCGACTTCTCTCTCTCTCTCTCTCTCTCTCTAGACCCAGTGGAACGACCATTGCTGTAGCTTTTTGCTCTTTGCTCGCTTCACTGCCTATAGCAGCCTAGCCTCTCTTGCCCTTCCTGCCCTGTGTTTATGCTGTGCCCGGGCCGGGACAGAATAGATTCCACCAACGCAGCACTGTGCTCTCAACCAGTGCCTAAGTAGGACTGGCAAGCCCGAGCCCACACTGCCTTTCACTCCCAGCGCTGTGGCTTAGGGCCCGCAAACCCTGGGGCAAGGCAGCCATCGCGTGAATTAATGGGGCCCAAGATAGGATCTATACACCCGCCTGACAAAATCCCCCAGCGGTTTCTATTAGTTTCCATCAAGGGTTGAGGTTTTTGTCTTGTCGGTTCGAACGTGTGAAAAGTTTGTATGGGGGATAAGTTGTGCAACTACATTATTATCTGTCGCTGTCGGTGGAAACCGACCGTGGAGTCCAAAACTGTTTCCAGGAAATGGGAAATAAAAAAGGAAATCTGTGTTCAAACAAAAAAAGTTTCAAAAAAAGAAAACGTTCAAAAATAGTCGACATCAAGTGTTACGGCATGTTACTTTTGTGACGACGCTTAGGGCTCCATTTTCGTCACCGCTAAACCCCTTATCCCTAAACTTTTTGCCTTTTTTTTACTACAAAAATAAACATATTTTAATAGTTCAACTAGCCAATCTACATTGACACGTTGTGAGCTTGTAGACTGGCCATTTTAACTATTCAAAAATGTTTTGCAAAATAGTAAAAAAAAAAAAGGCAAAGAAGTTTAGGGATAAGGGGTTTAGTTGTGATGAAAATGGAGCCCCATAGTGTGCACCGTCTACCCACAAGGACAATGTTATGTTTTCATATTTGTCTGTTTGGTTGTATCAGCTCAATAGCATTCATAATTGTCTGTTTGGTTGTATCAGCTCGATAGCATTCATATTGCACTGAACATTCATCTGGGTGCTTTTTTATCCTCAATTGGTTGGTGTTGTGCGTAACTGTGTATACCTGTGTATGATCATTGTCACCAAGTCAAGTTGCTGTGCATTTCGTTGTGTATATACATGGGGAATGTGAAGTGATTGTGAAGTCGATCTGCTATCGGAAGTGTCTTTCTGCTCTCAACACAAAAGAGATGCTCAAACATTTCAGACTATACGCAGAAACAATGGCTTTTTAATTGCATCTAGGAAACAGCGTGACGAGCTGTGCTTCAATGTTTAAAAGGGCTTGCTGTTGTTGTTGTTGTTGTGTGCGTGCCAACGGATATGCTCCACCACTTCAAAACAAAAACACTGGGGGGAAAGAAAGGAAAAAAGAAGGTTGTTAAGAATGCACCGGGGCGCAGAGTACACTGTCGCTGCAAGGCAGCGTGCACGCAGCAGGAATCACCATCTTTGATTCCCAAAACAGCATGAAATTATTATAGTCGACGCCGTAATCAAATTCATTACCTCTAACGCTCAGGGTTCATTTATATTCTTTTTAAATACAGCCGTAAATAACTGGAGCGTTTATAATTAAATAATGCAAATTTATTGCTGAGCTGCCTTCTCTTTTTACGATGTGCATTAGGTATGGGTGTGTGTGTGTGTGTGGGTTAGGGCTAGCGTTGACGGATCGGGGGCTCACAGGCATAACCTGTCATTAACAGTGTGGGAAGTATGTATGAAGTAAGTAAGTACCGGTAAGTACATTTACTCGTAATGCGCTTAAGTGCAATTTTTGAAGTAATTTAAAGGTTTAATGTCTGTTTTTCAAAACGTCACATTTCTACTCCACTACATCCCAGAGGCAACCGATATTAGCACGGTGGCCATTTTGTTCTCATGTCAAAGTTATTAATACATGGTGGACTAGGTGTGGACTAGGTGTTTTAAGTACAAAATGGCGTAGTGGAGTACAGAGTTACTTCTTCTATAAGGCAATGTGTTGACCTTACTGCTAGCCCCACAAACTAGCAATGCACGACATGCTACACTACCAATGCTGGCTGCACAGGTTATTAAGGCTTTTGGTCGGTTGCGTCCGCTAACACCCTCATTTCACACATAGCAACACATCTTGCTTTCAGGACTGTCCTCAAAGCTCAGCTAACTAATAGCCAATGAGCCTAGTGAAGAGATACTCAGTGCTGCAGCCAATGTACTGCCTATACCCACCACTACCCATGGAGAGAACCACGCCTCCCTCTATTACAATTAAAGAGTGAACACACCAGCGAAAATGCACGTGTGTGCGTGTGCACTGCATGTTACCCAAAATGCAGGTCGGGACCCATTTGTGGTTCACATATTTATGGGCCACATGTAAATATCCCTTTTCTTTTTTTCCTCCTACATTTAGTTTTTAATTATTATTATTTCAAAACACAAAAAGGTCCACCACTATCTTTCCGTGCTATTGCTCTCTGTCTCCCTCTGTCTCTGTCTCTCTCTCTGTAGCTCCTCCTCCCTCCCCACTATGCTGTCAGTCCACCTCTATCTCTCCATGTCGATTGCTCTCTCTGTCTCCCTCTGTCTCTCCCAATCTCTCGCTCTCCCCCTCCCCCCCCCCCACACACACACATACCTTTCTGTCTCTCCCGAGTCTACAACAAGCAGCTCGGGGTTGACCCCGTGGTCCCGTGGCTGTCCCCTGGCTGCATGTAGGCAGACGGACAGACAGACAGCATTGCATATAAGTGCTGAGTGGTGAGGAACATGGTGCTGGTTGTCAGAGAGGCTGCTGTATGTGCTGGAGAGCTAAGCTACACTGACAGCTAGATGATGATGGCTCTCTTTCTACAGACCTGTCAATATGGATGGATGAGGGAGAGAGAGAGAGGACACCACGCACGCACGCACGCCACACACTAGGGCTGTCACCATTATGACATATTACGTGAGTGTCGCTCAAATAGTTGTTGCAATCTTTTTGTAATGTAATATTTTTCTGTCCCTCACACAAATTTCTAATGGTTTGAGCCTATATAAATCACCACTCTGATATAACGAGTTCATGTCATTTCTGCCTGGCTTCTGAAGCAGTTTTAGCTGCAGTACCACAATGTCCTGAGGTGGTGGGGGCGCTGATATGCTAGTCATTATAATGCTGATGCTAAATAAACCCAGGCTTGTTTCTATTCCATGCCAGCTTGGACAATCAACAATGGCGGACATTGTAAACGAAGTGGAAATGGAACTGAAGACTGAAGAGCGGGAGGCATTAGACAAAGTAGGGTGATACAGATGACAGCACGCGTACAACCAAATCAGCTGAGCTGAGAGCAATTTCCATAAAAGCCCCTATATGATGAGAAAGCCTGATTGTTCAAAATTGCGTATTTGTGTGGGGATTTCATGTTGTACGACCTTTAAATGTACAATGAAAAGACTGATATATTTAATAACTAGCTCAAAGCATGTTCATGTTCGTTTGTGATAGGCCTAACACACTGTTTAAGGGTGGCAGGGCGTAAAAATGTGTCGCTTCACCGGTGCGTTTCACTGCTTTCGTTCTCCTTCAGCAGCCTTTGCCTCCAACGCATCCCACACACACACGGCCACCCACCATTTGAAAGGTCAAAGAAACAAATAAAATAAAACGGACCAAACAAAACAGCGTAAGTGATTGAGGAATTAAGAGTGCAGAGAGAACAGGCATTATCTTCTGACGTAAATATGATTACAAGTGAACAATATCTAGATAATGCACTGGAAATCTGACAAGGGAGATGACCTTATATAAGAGGCACGGTGCATGTCCGTGGCTATACAGTAGAATCAGTGCTGTGTGTGTGTGTGTGTGTGTGTGTGTGTGTGTGTGTGTGTGTGTTTATGGGGCAGAGAGACATGGACGTTTCACAGTAGAGCAGGGAAAGGGCCCTGGGTGGCGTCTGCACAAGAATGCTACGAATGGCACTTGATGACACATGAGCGGACCACATCAGAAACCATAGAACAGAGGCCTACCGCAGGTCATGGACAAGGTCAGAGAGAGAGAGAGGGGAGGGGGAATGAAGCTAGCAGGGCACTGCAGGTAGCGACTATAGAGCGTCACAGTCCCGCCCCCTACCAGGGCCCAGGAAATGATTCCCCGTTAATTTTCCTCATATAGACATTTCAAAAAGTTTTTATTTAAAGACCTTTTAAGCCTCGTACAAAGCCAACTCGAGTTGTGACAAATCATGACAAACAACATTTTTTGGTCCGAACAAATAATTAGAAAGAAGAAAAAAACGCAGGTTACAACACTTTTTTTGTTGTTTTTCTTCTTTGTAATTATTTGTTTGGTCCAAAAAATATTGTGTTTGTTGTCATGATTTGTCACAACTCGAGTTGGCTTTGTACGACGCTTAAAAGGTCTTTAAATAAATACTTTTTGAAATGTCTTCCGGGTGCTTCAAACGCCACTGAGCAAACATTCATTGAAATGAATAGTTGGGGACGGGCGCAGAGCGCCCTCTAGATTACATTATGACTCTGTGGAGCCAACCCACGGTACAGCTAGCAGGGGATAGAGGTATTTCCGGCAGACACCATAAAGCGTCTCCCTTTACTTCCCAATTAAATGAACTACATTTTACACTGCTTATTTATTGACAGGAAATGTAGTCTTAGTTGCGGTAACTTAACAGCGTGTGTTTGTGGGAGAGAGAGAGAGAGAGAGAGAGAGAGCCTGTTTACTACCATGGGAGCGGAGCGGCCTCCGGGCCCGACTACCTACGGGCCCTGATGCGACTGCTTCCCCGCACTCTCTCTATATATATTTTTTAAAACCTTATCTTCAGTGCCCTATCAAAATAGTACAGTACGGAGACACAGGCCAGATGTAAAGAGAGATGCCATCAATCATGGGTTAAGAGGAGACAGATTTGAACCGAGGCAGAGGTGACAAGGGCTGTTCCTATACAGCAGGGATACTCAAGTAGATTTACCGGTGGGCCGCATTACAAAAATGGCAAGGGGCCAGGGGCCAGTAGATAAAATTACGACATTAATGATACTTGATAACTTCTCTTTCAATTGCTTTATTTTCGCGTGCTCACGCGTGCACACATATTGTGTGCATGCACACAATATGTAAATAAATAAATGTGTTACATTTTCTTGCATAAACACAAAGAGCTGTTTCCATAACTGCACAAATTATTGCACATAACATGAGTAGCTGTGATAACATAATAACATAACATGAGTAGCTCTTTGCCTGCCTGCCTGCCTGCCTGCCTGTCTGTCTGTCCATGAGTAGTTATTTGTCTGTCTGTCAATGAGTAGCTGTCTTACTGTCTGCCAGGCAGACAGACAGCTACTCATGGAGAATTGGACAGGCAGGCAGGCAGACAGCTACTCATAGACAGGCAGTGCCTGTCTATGAGTAGCTGTCTTACTGTCTGCCAGGCAGACAGACAGCTACTCATGGAGAATTGGACAGGCAGGCAGGCAGACAGCTACTCATAGACAGGCACTGCCTGTCTCTTCATTTTACACTCTCAAGAGTTAAAGATTTACAAGGGTTCATTTGGTTACCAACTCTCATCATTTAGCTGGGGGCCACCTGGAACCCCCTCAGGGCCCACTGGTGGTCCCCGCACCACTGCTTTTCAAGTTTTCAAATACTCTTATCAATATGGGAGAATGCTTGCTTTATTGCAAATGCCATGGAAGAGAGAAACGAAATCATAAACTCAACTCAACACACACACAGTCTCTCTCTCACACACACACACACACACACACACACACACACACACACACACACACACGCACTTCCAGACGAGTGGCCCCCTTCCCTGCCTCTCTCTCTCTCCTGCAAGCACGCACGCAGTCATGCTATGTCAGTTTGCCACACAGACCATGCTAATGCTAAAGCTAATGTTGACAGTCAACATTAGCTTGTTAAGCATTAGCATGGTCTGTGTAGCATCAGGCTTTTACAACTGACTGCTATATTTATCAACCAAAACGGCCAGAGTTTTGCTTTTGCCCAATTCTGATCTAACACATTGTGGAGCAAATTAATTAATAACGAGTCCAAAGGAGGCATTCAGCCTAGCTGACGACTGACGAGTGCACTGCTCACATCTCAACTCCCCCAGTGCGCACAGGCTGACGGGAGAGAGAGAGAGAGAGAGAGAGAGAGACAGAGAGAGAGAGAGAGAGAGGGGGCCCGAGAGAGGCGGGGCTCACTGACTGCCTGCATTCACATTCTCAACCATTCTGTCAAACTTCACAGTGCGTTAATCGCGCGTCAAAAAAAAATAGTGCCGTTAAGACTTAAGAGGATTGTAAATTAACTAGTTAATAACGCGTTAACTTTGACAGGCCTAAATTAAAGATAACTTCATTCAGATTTATTTATTTTTATTTAATTTTCCAGATCTTTTTTTTTTTTTTTTTTTTTTAGATTTTCATTGGTGGGCCAGTCATAATGGTCCCGCGGGCCTGATGTGGCCCGCGGGCCGGACGTTGAGTATCACTGCTATACAGCATATACTGTATATATATATATATATATATATATATATATATATATATATATAATATCTGCACTATAGGTCAAAGTGGGGTCATCATGGGGAGATAGAGCGTAATGATTGATACCGTTAGTTGGGAATTGGAACGGCTCTGTAACTCCGAAAGCATACGATAGAATATCACAATTCACAGATACCTTCACACGTACACTATTGGGAGTTTTAAAAAGTGAAAACACATTGATCCTGTCGCTTTACATATTGATAGACAATATGTGCTGCAAAGTACTGAGCGGCAGTAACAATGACAGTATACTACTGTCTGTACTGTATGTGCTTGGATGGCTGCGTGTAGAGCCATGTGCACCAGCACTGGGCTGTGTTCCGCTGAAAGCCTCGATTGTAAATTGAAATGGTAAATTGGTTATGAAGTGGATGTTCGCATGCAGGGAGTTCAGCCAGAATAGCTGTTAAAACTGCACGCAGCAGAGTAGCACGGCACGACAAAGAAGCACGACACAGACAGACAGTATAGTTCACGCCCCAAAAATCTGATTTTTTTAAATCAGTTCCACAACCCATGAAGCCTTGAATTCATGAAGATTATTTACTTTTGGACACATTCCTATATAAGCCAATAATTTGATGAAATTATTTGCTCAGGAATGTGACAAAAACAAAGCAATCACACATGAGCTCTGCAGCCTCACTGAGGCGTGTCCTTGACCTTGATATACAAATGCTAATAAACAGCGAACATTCGGCGAAGGTGGAAAAACAGGCTCCGTCATTTTGTGTGTGTGTGTGAGTGTGTGTGTTGCACAATGTCTTAGTACGCATTCTGAGCAGAGGACGCAATCTCCTAGAATTAGCAGTTAGATGATCAATCAAGCGACTGTGTTCCGCGGCTTGGATCAACTAGCATACTTTATAAGTTCGGATTCATTAGGATCCACAAGCGAAAACTCATAGTTCCAAGTGGACGAGTTAATTAACGTTTGGTGAAATTCAACTGACCTTGGGATCGACTTACCAGTGGGCGGTCTTCAAATCCTAGTTAACGTCATGTCTTCTTCTTCTTCTTCTTCGGCTTGCTGCTCCGCACGGATTCTTTCTTCTTCTGCCGCTCTAATGCTTACGCCCTCGCTCTAGTGTACCCTGAAAGTGGAGAGAGAGAGAGAGAGAGAGAGAGAGGGATAAATGAAAGAGAAACATTAATGAAAGGGACTGCTAAATGAAGTGAGAGTTGGAGAGGAGAGGTGGAGAGGTGGAGAGGAGGGATGAGGGCGTGAACTCAACGAGCAGTGAGATGATTTTCTTTCTTTCGTTTCTCCCCCCCCCTCCTTTCCCTCTTTGCCCTTTCTCAGGGCCAGGGAAGAAGTGCTGCAGAGAGAGAGAGAGAGAGAGAGAGAGAAAGAGAGGGATTCCCACTTGGATTTTCTTTTTTATGATCGTTTCCTCCTTCACATCTCTAATGAGCCTTGACCCAAACTCAACTTTATCCTGTGTGCATGTGTGTGCGTGCAGTACGATTTAGCATTCCAGGGTTCGATCCATGTGCCCGTCAATGCCGCGTGTGTGACGTGCCTGCTGTATACCTGTGTGTGTGTTTGAATGCACGCCAGGTATGCACATGCACACCCCTGCAGACGTACAATCCCACAAGTATAGTGGAATGACAAACGGATGGTCCTCAAGCACACAAATTATAATAATTAGGGAATTAGGCTTAAAAAAAAAAGAAAAAGAAAAAACAGGATTAGACATGTAGAAGTCAGGTTCAGATTGATACATTGTTCTGGGAATTCTTTGGAAAGTTAATTTTTTTAGGTTGTTTTCAACCATTCTTGAAATGAATCGTTCTCACAAGTATAGCAATGCAAACGTGTGTGTGTGTGTGTGTGTGCATGTATGTGTGTGTGTGTGTGTGTGTGCGCATGCATAGCGATCCATCTGCTGGGATCTTAGTGAGTCACTCAATATTCAGTCAATGTTCTGCGAGTCCAGCCCAGCAGCCCGGGGCCCTCAGAGGCTCCACTGTGAGCCACACACACACACACACACACACACACACACACACACACACACACACACACACACACACACACACACACACACACACACACACACACACACACACACACACACACACACACACACACACACACACACACACACACACACACACACACACACACACACACACACACACACACACAGCACAGAGAAAGGTCAGCCTTTGTCTGGTGGTCTCCCTCAAGACCACATCATCATCATCATATCATCACCACCACCAGGCCAGAGAGCACGGCCAGGGTGCGTTTGATTATTATTACAGCCGACCTGGCCACCGTGCACAGCTTCTGTACGGGGCTTCTGTGTGATATTATATGGTCTGGGCTCGGTTCGCTGGAGGGGATGCAGCGTGATCTAGACCTCTGCTTTTGATATCCCCTATAACCCCACCTCTGGCCATTCTTTTGATTAGCCTGTGGGGAATATCGTTGCTTTCGGGCATCTCCATATTTTCACTTTGTGTTTTTTTTTCTCTACTTGATCATACTGTACTACAGCTTCACGCAAAAGTATGAAAAGCAGCAGATCCATAAGCTTGTTACGCAGGTTTCACATCGATCAGTCTGATGGTGCCGCAGATTAATTAAATTACTCGTTTAAGTGGATTTTGCATTGTTGCATCAACACGTTGATTAAGTACTTTGTTGCACATGGTGTCGTTAAAAGTAGTAAAAATAACCGATTTACAAACTCACAGTGCGGATGGCGCGTTGTGAGCTTGTAGATTATTAAATTCAATATTTTCTTTTGTTGGGGGGGACGTTTCACCAATAATAGTTTCACCAATAATATGCAAAATAAGGAATGTATGGAGCCCCTGAATGACCATGCATTCAAAAGATATTTATCTTGTACGGACAAGATAATATCTTGTATGGACGAGATAATATCTTGTACGGACGAGATATTATATAATATATTTTATCTTGTCCGTACAAGATAATATCTCATCGTACAAGATAAAATATATTTTGAATGCATGGCCATTCAGGGTCTGCGTAGTAATGAATGAATTATTTCATAATTATTTAATTATCTTGAATCTTGAAGTGGGTGATTGGTTTCGACATATTTTGGTCAGTGGCTTTCCAGTGGACCTTGAAGGGATTCCAGGTGGTCCCCAGCTAAAGGATGGAGAGCAATGGTAACCAAATGGACCCTTCTAGATATTTAACTGAGAGCGTAACACGAAACCAAATGGAACCATAACTCAAGAGTTAAATGATTGTTCAACATCTGCATTACATAATTTACAAGAAGTCAACACAATTAGAGTGTGTAAGAATTGAATGAGTAAGAATGTAGAAGAATTGTTATTTTGATCAACATTTGCCTGTTATCTCTCCTATGGTACCATCAATACAGCATGGAATCTTATCCAACAACAATAACAAAAGTCTTGGGCCTGAGAGGCTAAATCCGATCAAATGGTGTGGTCTGACTGTGGCTCAAATGGTGTGGTCTGACTGTGGCTCAAATGGCCAATAAATAATGGACCTTGATATGAAAAGGGTTGGAATTAAAGCACAGCTCTAGGTGAAGGAGTTTTGATAAAGAAAGCTCCAGTAACATCTCTGTATACGCCAGAGAGGCCTTCCTGGCTCAGTGTCTCCTCTGTGTCCCTAAAAAAAGATTACAACCACTCCGGAAACCATCACATTTCAACCGGCGGGCCGATAAGGTTCCATTATCTTATCTCAGGTGAAGTCCAGTTCACTGGCCTGTGACAAATCCTCATTGTTGCCTTTCCCTTTTGTCAGGAGCACGACTCTCTCTCTCTCTCTCTCTCTCTCTCTCTCTCTCTCTGGCTGCAACTCGTAGATTTCCTCCTAGCATCCTCTAGGGGCGTTGTTACCACAGCGACCTGTCCAGGTTGCCACCCCTCAACGGCTGTGAACATTCCCATGTGTGTGTGTGTGTGTGTGTCATATATGTTGTTGTGTGGGAAATAGCAAAAAATATGTAGATCTGAATCTGATATCTTTAATATCAGATTTTGATAGATTTTTGAGCGGTGTCCCCCCGCTCCATTATGCAGCTACAGTATGTCTGTCCCTATGTGTGTAGTTGTGTACGTGTCTGTCCGAGCACAGACAGCTGCAACACCTAAAGTGGCCAGTAGAGTCCTGGGCGCATTCCTGGGGCTCTGGATGTTTCGGGGACATTCACACGGACCCCCACTCGGTAACTGTCATTTCTCCAAGATTTTTCCCAAACATAATCAAAGTACAGTATACAGAGCACAGTACAGTAACAATGAATACATACAAGTTGCACGCTCAGTTCACACAGTGTGTCTGTGATTTAAATTATTCTTAGATTTCCTTTTGACGCTTTTCACCTATGGTGACATGCCCAACATAATTAGGAACGACAGGTGTTAAGCAGCTGTCAATGTGCGCACGCACACACACACACACACACACACACACACACACACACACACACACACACACACACACACACACACACACACACACACACACACACACACACACACACACACACACACACACACACACACACACACACACACACACACACACACAGGAATTCGTATTGTATAATGCATAATGTGCATATTGTATGCTTGTGTGTTTTTCTACAGTATGTGACGGAGACAAAAACGGTGTGGGCCGAGGAGGATGCGTGCCACCTCTCTCCTCTCCTCTCCTCACGCTCCACTGCCAAGATGAGCGGTGAGCGCGGGGGAATTTGTTTAATGTACAGCATTTATTCTCCACACACACGCTGTTCCACAACCGCTCCCCTCCGCGGCCCAGAGACACTCCCTCAGCTGGGCTCATTCCCATTAATCAGCATCACTGTTGTACACACGGCTGCCATGCACTAGCCCGGGCTAATGCTAGCAGCTAATGCTAAACCTCCTCCTCCTCCTCTGCTCTAGAGATGCAAACAGTTGTTCAATGAACGATATGTATTCATTCACCGTAGGGTTAGAAGTAGGCTTTTTCTTTGCGGTGACCCGCTCCAACGCACGGCTTTGTGTGTGCCCCCCTGTGACATGATCCGCATACAGATCCCAGACGTCATGTAGCATCCAAATCAATGGCAATATTTATTCCTGGATTATTCCGTATAAAACTTTTAGGACCTTGTGACGTCATGTGGGCCAAATGCCATATCATCATCATTATGATAAAAGGCACCGCTCACTTCAAACAAGTGTGATTTTTGAGGGGTGTTAGGCCCTCCAACGCCTGGAATCTCGTCACATGGCTATGGCTGTGGACTTTTAACGCAGGCCCTGACAAAAAAATACATTTTAGTCGACTGAAATCTTATATTCTGTCAACTAAAACTAGACTAAAACAAACAAAATGACTACAATGTGAAACTAAATGGGATTTCATTCCAACAAAAACGACATCGAAACACTATATACTATAGGTTCATACGATTGTCATTTCATTTTATGACGATGTCTTTTCATGCTCATTCCAGTCCGTGGCGTCTATATAAAAGTACAACGAAGGCGAGGAGGTCGTAGTAAAGGATAGTGTCGTCTGGGTGTGGAATGAAGCGAGGCTCATGCATGTCCGCTCATGCGGAAAGCAGCTCCGGTTTGTTTTTTCCCATGACCCTCTGCAACATACTGGCATGGAGCTTTAGACAGATGGCAGAGCCTCATGGTGCAGCGCGGCGCGCGCTAAACTGGGAGGTGAAAATGCACGCTGAAAAAAGAAGCCCCTATGTAAAGGTTGTTGTTTCTTATTCAGACAAGCTTTTCCTTCGCCTTGTATACTGAATACTGCAACGTGAGCGTACAGGACAGCATTTACACATGCATATGTGCGCCTCACACGCACGCACGCACACGCGTTTGTGTGTTTGCACTGCTGTTGTGCGGCCATCAAAAGCAATTTGTCACTTTTTTGGGGGCTATTTCTCCCTAACCCGAACCCTAAACCTTAAACATGAACCCCTAAATGCCTAATCCATAAACCCTGAGCCCAACTTGAATATCTTTTTTTTGTATAATATCACCCAACGAAAACAAATTATTTCTTAGCCACACCACTCACACCGGTAGAAATGAACGTTTCAGGCATGTTGATTAGCCATGGTTTGACTTGTGCAAAACGTGCTTGCCTGCTTGGCCAAAAATAGATGTCAGTATGGCATTTAAGAAAAATAAACAGAGTCAACATGGAGTATTTTGTCCTTTTTGGTCCATATTGAGATCGTTGTTGCCATGGGACCCACGACATTTGTGGTTTTAGCACACTTGTCAGTCACCTTGAACACCTTTCCTCACCTCACCTCCCACACCTGTCACCTTGTGCACTTGTCCTCACCTCCCCTCACTCCCCACACCTGTCACCTTGTGCACTTGTCCTCACCTCCCCTCACCTCCCACACCTGTCACCTTGTGCACCTGTCCTCACCTCCCCCCGCCTAGTCGCCCTAACCTTCAACCCTACACAAGCGCTCTCTGTGGGGTCCGCATTGCAACAGATTGTCACTGCCTACAGACGTTATTAAAACACGGGAGAGGAGAGGGAAGAGCGGAGAGGAGAGGAGTGCAGGGGCGGGGAGAGGAGAGCAGGGGAGGAGTGTATATAGAGGAGAGGATTATAGAGCCAAAAATATAAATGGTGCATTCATATAGGGCCTTTACGGTTGTGCATTACATTCACCTATTAACACACCATTGGCGGTGCTATTATATTGAGTTTGTGCTTGAAATGTACTGTAATTCTGCAAACTGTTAATAAATATTTCAATCAATCAATCTACAGGGAACCATGCGTGGTATACCAACCTGCACATCGGGAGCAATTAGGGGTTCAGCGTCTTGCTCAAGGACACTTCGACACTAACACTGGGGGAGCCCGGTATCGAACTGGGAACCTATAACTGTGCTCTACCGGGCCACTATACACCATGAGCCACTGCCACCCTGCATATAAGATAGGAGGAGGTGAGCAGAGGGCATGAGAGGAGAACAAAGAAGGAAAGGAGGGGAAGGAGAGGAGAGGAGGAGAGTGGCTGCTTTAAGCAGCTTTACTATATCTAGCAGATAGTGGATCTGGGCTGTTGGCAGTGGTTCATTGTCTTGTTGGTGGATGGGGTGGGCGGAGCGGCGGTAACTCACCCCCCCGTCTCTGCCTCTGCCGAGGAGATAAGGAGGGTGACGATACCTGGAGAATTATGTTCACGTTCAGGAGCTCCCGTGCAGCAACATGAACGGAACAATTCACTGTGAATTCCCCCCCCCCCCCGGAGGAAAAGACACGTGCGTAGACGGATCTAAAGTCTTTACACGGAAATGATGAATAGAACAACAGAGCCGAACAGCTTGTGTATGTATTGACTACTTCTTTGGGAAAATGGTGGTGACACGTTACAAAATGGATCATATATTCGGTATGTTTTATTGCTTTGTTCCCTGCGTCAGTGTTGGTATATACATATCTCTTCTATTCAACTTTAGTTTGATCTTCTTCGACCGCATGAAATCATTTCATTCCTTTTATAAAACCATTCATATTGAACACAGCAGAGTAGTTTCCCTTCGTACTCAAATGGATTGAAGTACTACGGTGCATATTAATGGTACAGAGGCTTGTGCTTTGGGCCAATTAGTGGGCCAGTTAGTGGGTTCTCAAAGTGGAGTATACTTGAGGTGCATGGTTCCCGGAGATCCCGGGCTAAATGATTGATACGTAGCTATCAAAAATTAAAAAAAATAATTGAAATCAAACTCTGAGAGTGTTTAAATGGAAGATTTCAAGATGCCAGATGGTACAGTAAGTGGTTAATTTCACTAGTATTTAATTGACTCCCAACGTAATCTATAACCAACATCGCTTCACTGCGGCAGTTTTTCACTAACCTGTGAAGAATCACCCGATCGTGAACGTAGCTCCATTTCACGAAAGTCTGCCTTAAAATAGTGCCATCACTTGTCGTAATGTCGAAAAATATTCCACGGTCGTGATCAACAACAAGAAGCAAGAACAGACCGACCCACAGCCTGCCGCCATTGTCCATATAGGATTGCATTGGGACTCCATTACCCAGTTATCAAAATCGTCTGATTAAACAAATAAAACTAAAGTCAGGAAAGTCGGGTCCGGCAGGGAAAGAGGTCTTTATCAATAAGGGCCTTTCTCGGCCCTACCCCTCTCCAATGTTTATATTGTGTTTAGTTTCCAAAATGGCCACAGCGCCAGGAGGGGGTGGGGCGGAGGTGAGCGGATGGGGTCGACATATGGGGTCGACATTTGGGAGTCAAATGTATGAAGTTAGCCGAATGAGAGAATTCAAAAGAATGACTATCTCAGGTTGTTTTGGTCAAGTGTTTGCTATAGCCTTGAACATTCTGAAAGGTGGGGAAATTGAATGCCTAGAGACTGAATTTAACTCCAACTATGTGCTGGTGTGCGTACGACCTTCAGCTAACGGTTTCTCTCCAAACAAACTTGTAATGTTGTTGTAAAATCGATGTTCTGGGAGTTGAATCTCGTTCCGGTGCTCATTATGAGTTTGGATGAAGGACCGCCAGCTAAGCCAACAGCCCGAGAATGGAAATGAAACACAAACAACATGAAAAGGCATAACAGATCGCGGTACAGCTATTAATTCAAAGTCACTGGAGGAGCCGATGAGACATTGAGACACCATGCAGCCCAGCCACTCTCCCTCCCTTGACCCCCCCCCCCCTCCTCCCCTCCCCTCCCCCGGCCCCTGAGACGAAAATAATGAGTCTGTAACCCTGAGCTTTGGTCATTGAAAATGGATTGTGAAATACTGCAGGCTGCGTTCTGACCCATATAACATTGCAACTGACAAAGTGCCTCTCTTCCTCTGCGCTATGCTGAGACAGAAATGGGAGCTTTTAGATACAACACAAATCTGTTTTATCACTGAGAAGGAATTCAGAAAGGAATGTAGGGGGGAAATGGCTACCCAAATGTAGTATTGTAACAAGAGACGAGACTAACTCCAAATTCACACCACTGTGTTTTGCCCCTAAACATCCTGAAGCCTTTATGTGTTTATTCCATGCCTATTTCAGACTACAGCTCTTCACGGTTCCAAAATGACGCACCCGAACCCTAATATGGACGCGCACATTTTGATTCCGAGATCCGAGTGGACCTGACATTCTTTTTATTAAAAAGACGTACCCGGTCCCGTGAGGTTTGTTCTGAGACCGGATGTTTTCAGACATATTTCAGACCCGACCAGTTATATCATGGACCCATAACTGGGTCCATAACTGACTATGACGTTAAATTGCATGTAAAAGGAATTCAAGATCTCACTGAACCGACAGGGTACACAGTTCAACTTTGTTCCCTATAGTATATGTTGCGCTGCAGTAATCTGATCCCAGGTCAGGGTAATCATCGTGGATATCATATAAAATGATACACAGGCCGAGGTACGAGACAATAGAACCGGAACCGACCCGGGTCTGAGTTATTTTGGTAAAACACGGATCCGGCCCCGTATTGGTCTCTGGGTCATGTCTGGTATTTTCGGAATCGGGGGACCCGTGAAGAGCTCCATTTCAGACCACAGTGAGCTGCTTCTCTGTCTCGCCGCACAGCGGCACTTGCAAAGTTGAACTTTTCTCAACTTTTGCCATCTCCCTTTTTCTGCCTGAGTGTGTGTGTGTGTGTGTGTGTGTGTGTGTGTGTGTGTGTGTGAGCGTGCACGTACAGGTGTGTTGGTGTGTAACTATATGACAACACCCATGGCCATTGAGTAGTGCGGGCATCAGGGTGACTGATACCGGTATTCAACTAGTCCACATGCAGCATGCTCTGTCTTCTAATGCAGCCAGCATGCTCTGTCTTCTAATGCAGCATGCCAGAATAACCTGTCTTCTAATGCAGCCAGTATGCTCTGTCTTCTAATGCAGCAGCCAGTATGCTCTGTCTTCTAATGCAGCCAGTATGCTCTGTCTTCTAATGCAGCAGCCAGTATGCTCTGTCTTCTAATGCAGCCAGTATGCTCTGTCTTCTAATGCAGCAGCCAGTATGCTCTGTCTTCTAATGCAGAAGCCAGTATGCTCTGTCTTCTAATGCAGCCAGTATGCTCTGTCTTCTAATGCAGCCAGTATGCTCTGTCTTCTAATGCAGCAGCCAGCATGCTCTGTCTTCTAATGCAGAAGCCAGTATGCTCTGTCTTCTAATGCAGCCAGTATGCTCTGTCTTCTAATGCAGCAGCCAGCATGCTCTGTCTTCTAATGCAGCCAGTATGCTCTGTCTTCTAGATGCAGAAGCCAGCATGCGCTGTCTTCTAATGCAGCCAGCATGCTCGGTCTTCTAATGCAGCCAGCATGCTCGGTCTTCTAATGCAGCAGCCAGTATGCTCTGTCTCCTAGATGCAGAAGCCAGTATGCTCTGTCTCCTAGATGCAGAAGCCAGCATGCTCTGTCTCCTAGATGCAGAAGCCAGTATGCTCTGTCTCCTAGATGCAGAAGCCAGTATGCTCTGTCTCCTAGATGCAGAAGCCAGTATGCTCTGTCTCCTAGATGCAGCAGCCAGTATGCTCTGTCTCCTAGATGCAGAAGCCAGTATGCTCTGTCTCCTAGATGCAGAAGCCAGTATGCTCTGTCTTCTAATGCAGAAGCCAGTATGCTCTGTCTTCTAATGCAGAAGCCAGTATGCTCTGTCTCCTAGATGCAGCAGCCAGTATGCTCTGTCTCCTAGATGCAGCAGCCAGTATGCTCTGTCTCCTAGATGCAGAAGCCAGTATGCTCTGTCTTCTAATGCAGCATGCCAGTATGCTCTGTCTCCTAGATGCAGAAGCCAGTATGCTCTGTCTCCTAGATGCAGAAGCCAGTATGCTCTGTCTCCTAGATGCAGCAGCCAGTATGCTCTGTCTCCTAGATGCAGCAGCCAGTATGCTCTGTCTCCTAGATGCAGAAGCCAGTATGCTCTGTCTTCTAATGCAGCATGCCAGTATGCTCTGTCTCCTAGATGCAGAAGCCAGTATGCTCTGTCTCCTAGATGCAGCAGCCAGTATGCTCTGTCTCCTAGATGCAGCAGCCAGTATGCTCTGTCTCCTAGATGCAGAAGCCAGTATGCTCTGTCTCCTAGATGCAGAAGCCAGTATGCTCTGTCTTCTAATGCAGCAGCCAGTATGCTCTGTCTTCTAATGCAGCGGCCAGCATGCTCTGTCTCCTAGATGCAGAAGCCAGTATGCTCTGTCTCCTAGATGCAGAAGCCAGTATGCTCTGTCTCCTAGATGCAGCAGCCAGCATGCTCTGTCTTCTAAGCCAGGGGATCTCATATAGGCATTAAATCAGCTCCCGGGCCGACAGCAATGCCGGTCAATATTAATATTAACATCGGCCATAAATAATGTTATTGTAAGCGCTCATGTTAATGCTTCATGATACGACGGAGATGATGAAATATAGGGCCTGTGTTGTGTGTGTGTGTGTGTGTGTGCTCGCGCGAGCACGCGTGTGTGTGTGTGTGCGTGCGTGTGTGCGCACGCGCACGCTCATGGGAGAGGGGGGGAGACAGAGAGAGAGAGAGAGAGAGAGCTTTGTACATGTCTTACATGTATGTCAGTATGGCCAAAGCATTGGACATACTCTGGGCTGCATTCTGAGTACAGTGCACGTACATTTACTTGAGTACTGTACTACATTCTTCAGTTTCTGTACATTATTTGGAGTGTTGGTATTTTTTTGGATGCGTATGACTTTCACATTTCAAAGACAAAATTATACTTTTGACTCCACTACATTTCTAGGAAGGAAGGGGGCGAGATTGGGTCTAGACAAATCCGTGGAGCGGTGCCCTGTAGGCCAGGTGTAGGTAATTAATGCTGATCGCCGGTGTCAAGCTGATGCTAATGTGACACCTCAGCTATGTCTGGGCCCAGGGCACCTCCCCTCCATGGATTGGTGGATAGACACCATGGCAGAAGACTGGTGCAGTTATATAGGAATCATGAAATCACTGAAATGTATCTGAGCATGTCATCAGGTGAAATGCCCAAAATAGGGCATTTCCTGTTTACGGGCTCTTTAACCACTTTGCCTAGACTTCAACTAGACTTGAGTTTCACTGCACTGTCTTGGGCCGGCTTTTTCATCTACACCAAATCCCATCGCCCCCAAAATAGCCGATCTAGAAGTTCACAACACGACGTAGCGCAACACATTGTGAGCTTGTAGATCAGCTAATGTTCCCTCCAGACGGATGCTGGGCTAAAGGTTAAACCTATATTTAAAAGAGAGCCGATTAGAACATCTCTAATGTCCTTCAGCGGGGACACTGGCGACATTGGCCTGGAAAAGCATCACTATCGGTCACAGATGTGCTCTGTTCACCCAGGCTGACCAGCCGCTCTGTGTGTGTGTGTGTGTGTGTGTGTGTGTGTGTGTGTGTGTGTGTGTCTGGACACAGGATTAATTACTATAAATCATCATCCCAGCTCACATGTTCATGGCTGGCCAGACTGGTGCATGAGTGTGTGTGCGTGCATGTGTGCATGCATGTGTGCGTGCATGTGTGCGTGCATGTGTGCGTGTGTCGTACATGTGTTGCTATAATGTCCGATGTGTCAGAATGCAGATGTGTTGAGGTAAGCGGGAGAGTGGTTGTGTCTATGTGTGCATGTGCGTGTGCCTGCATTTGTGTCCATGTCCATACGTGCGTGTTGTACATGTGTCAGAGCAGAGGTTTCACTGTACCGTACCGTCATATTTCTGGGCTGGAAGCTGAGATGTCTCTATGACATCTTTACGGCACGCCGCAAATCTCTGCTACGACGAGGTGCATGGCAGAGGTGAAGGTGCTCAACAAAACGACACCCTGGGCACTAAAAGCACACTCATAAACCTGCACCAGCACACATGACGTCAGTCCTTATCTCCTCTCTTATCTTCTCGTATCTCTTATTTTTCTTTCGCCCTATGTGATCATACTACAGCGCAATGTTGACTGAGCACATTTTCATTCCGTCTTAGTGATACTACCGAAATAAATAAACAACTTCAAACATTCATTCATTCATTCATCAATCCATCCATCCATCCATCCATCCATTCATCGTCTTTTGAATAATATTCCATTTAGTTTTTGTAGTCATCTGAAATGTTTTATTTGACCAAATATCATGTGATTTTAGTCGACTGAATGTAGAGTTGATCAATCACAGGAACCCCTATAGCATTCCTATTCTGGGGTGAACGTTCAGCTACAATTGCTATTTTCAGATATTTTCAGATATTTGTTGTAGAGGTGCATGGGAGAAAATAACTGGTGCCTAGTATGGAGCTCTGGGGGACTCCTCTCAAATGAAGTATAGGGTTGTAAGTGGATAACCAATTTCACCTGGAGGCGTCCAGTTTTGGGCATACCATTAGATTGTCCAGAAACATTTGAAAATAAATAAATAATCATAATGGGATATGTTTCGAGCTTGTAACATGTCCCATTCGCTATATATTCCCCATACAACAGGATATAGGGATATATATAGTGGTGAATACCAGCTCAGTGGCCTTGTGGTAAGGAGTGTCCGCCCTGAGACTGGGAGGTCGGGGGTTTGATCCCCGACCGGGTCATACCAAAGACTCTAAAAATGGGACCCAGTACCTCCCTGCTTGGCACTCAGCATCAAGGGTTGGATTGGGGGTAAGTCCCTGCGACATACTATAGCGTCATGTCCAGGGGGTGTACTCGTACATGAAGCTGCCTCACGCTACAGAAACAGGAGTTCGCTCCTGCCCCTTTTTGGGCCTCATGGCTCGACAAGGCTTACTTAAAGTGGTTAATAAAACAAAACCTGATTAGGGGATCCAAACTAGCAACCCCTTTCGTCATAACACTCACATTCCTTAGAATGGAACGTAATTACAAAGCAGTGATACGAGTTCACAGCAAAAGGAAACAGACTCAGCATAGGGCCGCGGGGGGTCAAAACACACACACACACACACACACACACACACACACACACACACACACACACACACACACACACACACACACACACACACACACACACACACACACACACACACACACACACACACACACACACACACACACACACACACACACACACAGCATTAACAAAAGCATCCATGACGGTTTGTGCACAACAGCAAGGCCGCGGTAATGAAATAACATTCCAGCATCATGTCTGGATGCTTTGCTGCTTGATGCCAATTTGACACAGAAGCAAGAGAGCGAGAAAAAGAGAGAGAGGAAAAAGAATCCACAGGGTTACAAACACGTTTTGCTATTATCTCTCCCGAGGGCAACGACTCACAGATAATTAAATGAATGAATAAATCACTGCAGAGAAATATTAATGGGCTCTTAAGCCCTATCCAGGGCAGGGTGGGATTGGGGGGATTGGGGGGATTGGGGGGATTGGGGGGGATGGGGTCGGCGGACTGACATGTCACATTGTGATTGGCTGGCTGGGTGTGTATGTGTGTGGGGGGGTATCCCTTTATAGGCACAACTCAAAAGTAAATATACGCATGCATTCACACATCTAGTTTATTATCTCTGTATATGGGGATTCATTCACACATCTAGTTTATTATCTCTGTATATGGGGATTCATTCACACATCTAGTTTATTATCTCTGTATATGGGGATTCATTCACACATCTAGTTTATTATCTCTGTATATGGGGATTCATTCACACATCTAGTTTATTATCTCTGTATATGGGGATTCATTCACACATCTAGTTTATTATCTCTGTATATGGGGATTCATTCACACATCTAGTTTATTATCTCTGTATATGGGGATTCATTCACACATCTAGTTTATTATCTCTGTATATGGGGATTCATTCACACATCTAGTTTATTATCTCTGTATATGGGGATTCATTCACACATCTAGTTTATTATCTCTGTATATGGGGATTCATTCACACATCTAGTTTATTATCTCTGTATATGGGGATTCATTCACACATCTAGTTTATTATCTCTGTATATGGGGATTCATTCACACATCTAGTTTATTATCTCTGTATATGGGGATTCATTCACACATCTAGTTTATTATCTCTGTATATGGGGATTCATTCACACATCTAGTTTATTATCTCTGTATATGGGGATTCACACATCTAGTTTATTATCTCTGTATATGGGGATTCACACATCTAGTTTATTATCTCTGTATATGGGGATTCAGAGTGCAAAACGCCACTGTAGAGTATGGAAACCTTGTATGCATGTCCAAAACTATTACTTTTCAGGAAATAGATGTATTTTTTATTTCTTAAACTGTATTCCAAAGGAACCAATGCAGTTATTATTTACAGTCACAAGCTTTACTTATATTTACTGTATAAAACCTGTGCACACACGTATTTCACTCTCACTATCGTCAGGATCTTTCTACGGTAGAGAAAATAATAACAATATTTTCAGTACTTTTGTTCAACAACGCAAGGTATAGAGGGCATTATTATACCGGTGAAGTGAGGGGCTCTCTTATCATCGTACCGGCTAATCAGAATTTGCGTCCATCTTCAATGTTTGTGTTACGAACACTCACAATTGTCCATTCATTGTCAATGACATTTCATGTTTGTGTAGGACAACGTTTTGTGTTTATACACACACACACACACACACACACACACACGCACACACGCACACACACACACACACACACACACACACACACACACACACACACACACACACCAAAAGCTGGACATAGGAGGGGCTATTGCCCCTTAAAAATATATACAATGTTACATTGTTGAGATACTATAGGTTTCTGCCCGACAGCGCAACATAAACCGGGATTCAGGGCTGACGTTGACCTCACACCTCCCCCTATACTTTCCATGCTAGCCCAGTGATGGACCCCGGGGTGGAGGTGAGAGGGGGGTGAGGAGGAGGAGGTGTGGGGGGGGGGGGGGGGGGGGTCGGTTCACAAAGCCCGGATCATCCCCTCTAATCCGCACTCATTAAGGATGAGCTGCATGATAGCGCGCTACAGCCCCCCCAACCCACCCCTCCCCCAACCCATGCCACCCAAACACAGATAATTGGCGGCTTTGATGGTGAATTTAATAAATTACTACACATCATGGCACGCGTTGTTTCGCTGCTGCTGCCGCCACCGAGCGCCGCTTTCGATAAATACTGCGAATGCAGTCCAGCACCCCCCACTACGCCATATCGCCCATACAACAAACGACCAACGCCTGCGCTAATAGCTAGCTTAATTAAAACGCTGGCACTTTTTTTTATATCATGGTGGCAGTGGGGAGGCGGTGTATTAAAGCCTCTCTTTCTCGCTATAACCCTCTTCAGGAAAAGTGAGAGACTTTGGAAAGCAGGAGTATAGTTCAAATGGCGAGGAGCCGTTGTGACGTTGGAACCATCATGCAGAAAAGAGCCTGCTAAACCACTTGGTTTTCGGGTCACAGTGGAGGTTATATAGAATATAAAAGGACACACATTTGGTGTTTGTGTGGAGAAAAAAAAAGTGAATCAATTATCCATAAACTCCATAGACACGTTAGAACAGACAGCTTTGTGTAGTCGATCCGGCGGATTTTCCTCCGCGTTTCTGAAGAGCAGAACTTCTGAACAACAAAGAATGTGTCTTTTCTGCTGTTCGCTCACAGAGAAGGTCACTGACTAAAGTCGAATCTAGCCGCAAACCCCCCTGGGCCGGACAAAAAAATGCCACACGGATATACTTCTCCTCCAGGTCCCCCTGGTCCAAAATAACTCTCTCTCTCTTGGCGAGGTTCTTAAATAAATTAGAACCGCGCTCTCCTCCCCAAGATGTGATCTCCTGTTCTCCAGCGCAAATTAAAAATTTAGGCCCACTTAGCGTGGTGCCTGGTGTAACTCAAACCCGGCAGGGGGGGTTAGCAGGGAGGATATCCAATCGGTGGCACATGCAGCAGTATACTGCTCGTCCCTCTGTGCCCACAAGCCTAGCATACAGGAAGGGCAGAAGGGTGACACTTTGTGGTTACAGACCATTTTGGTGACAAAAACAGCACCAGTCTGAAATAGACAACAGCCCATTGTAAGTCAGACAACGATATTCAATCAATCATTCTAATTGCATGTAACATTGCATACTCCAGGTCCTAGGCTACTACTACTATCATTGTATTGTTCTATACTATACTGTGCTAAAGAAAAATACTACAACTACTATAGTAGTAGTACTAGTAGTACTACTAGTAGTAGTAGTAGTACAGAGTCACAGACCCACATAACTCTGATAGTGTGGCCTACAAGTGTATCCGGTACATAACGGCTCCATTTGGTCCCTAACTATCAATAATTTATTGGGGACCTCCTGGAAGCCTCCCAATGAACCCTTGGGTTCACAGTGGCCACTTTGAGAAGCACTGTCAGAAGTGGCCTGTCTTGTAAGTGAATGATCACAGGTCTATCCATGACATGAACTCTAGAGCTAAGCGACTTGACATTGCATGCGTGCGCTCCAGAAGTTTGGGGCATCAACAATGCACACATCACCAAACATGAAGGCGATCGATTCGATGGCTCTCGTAGATCTGAGAGGAATTTACACAAAGATATCTTGGCTTGCTGCTCTAAAGTACGGCTAGAAACTCCCCCGGTGGCCCTGAGCTGAAGCATGCTTGATTGCATCGTGATTCGTGGGCGTAATCTTTTTTCGCGATGAATGTTAAATCTGTGTATTAATAAGTATGAGTCTATATCCGTACTTCCACTGTACTCAGTGCCAGGTCCAGGTGTCATTACGTTGTTCTCTCATCGAACACCGTCCATCAGGCTGGTCCGTGCCGTGGTCAGCTATACTTGCACTCGGTAAAGGGCTTTAAGGGCTGCAGGAAATGGCAAAATGTCCGACACTGTTGAAAAATGAATGACCGCCATTTACTGAGTGGTCCGAATGAAGGAGTTGCCATATATACAGTATATGAGCCTCATCAGTGAGGAAATGAGACGGACATTACATGAATGTAGTCTCCTCCCGGCGTACTTGAGGAGAGACCAGAAGGTCACTAGTATCCTCCAACCACTTAACAGTTTGACTGCGGATCACGACATTCCCCACTTAATTAATGAATAGATCTTTTCCCTGCCAATCACGACATTCTCGTCTTTTGTTTTCATTGTCTAATTCGCTGTTTTTGATCACTTCTAAGAGATACGTGTAGGACACGTCACGCGTTTGGATCATGTGACCGGAAACTGAGGCGCAATGCAAAGTCATCGAGGGGCAATGGTCGCGCCCGTGTGACCCAGTTCCCAGCTGTTGTTATTTTCAGGACTGTGGATAATTTTTATACACTATTACAAACGACAGGAATATACTTTCCGGCGGATTTTCGTGAAACAGACCTACATTAGCGACGGGGACGGGGGGGACGGGGTTCTTTAGTGAAATACTCAGCAGTGAAGGTTACATCACGATTTAAATTATCCGCAGTCAATGTGTTAAGCGACTGTTTCTCAACATCTGGTCCAGGGCCCACACAAGTGACCAAATGGACCCCTACGGGTCAGTAACTCTGCGACTGTACAAATGGAACCTTTTATGTGTCTTTGGAACCACAATTTACACTGTTACATTCTCACTGCTAATTTACACTGTTACATTCTCAGTGCTAATTTACACTGTTACATTCTCAGTGCTAATTTACACTGTTACATTCTCAGTGCTAATTTACACTGTTACATTCTCAGTGCTAATTTACACTGTTACATTCTCAGTGCTAATTTACACTGTTACATTCTCAGTGCTAATTTAACTCACTCCCATCCTCGTGGTTTATGTACATTTTATAATTAAATCAAGCATATCAAGCATTATCGTCTCTGTCGGGTCCAAAACTAGTTTCCAGGATTCTACTCGGTTCGACCACAAGCAGGCAAAAATGAATGACCAATCCAATCAAACCCAATCCATTTGGTTTGGAGGCGCACTCTTCAGAACGTAATTGGAATACTTACAGTTCATTTACACCTCATCACACTAGCCTTTCAACAAGTGTCATTCGACACTCGAAAAAACACAACATTGTCTTTGTCTAGCGAAAGGGCACGCGTGTGCAACCAAGTGTAAATGAGCCTTTACTCTCACTCACACCTGCCCCTCTCGTCAAATTGGATTTCCAAATCCAATTTATTGGCCCCTGTTTTAATGCAGAGGCGA
Organism: Protomyctophum bolini; assembly: GCF_963924005.1. NCBI lineage: Eukaryota > Metazoa > Chordata > Actinopteri > Myctophiformes > Myctophidae > Protomyctophum > Protomyctophum bolini. Next base: position 24,477,025 of record NC_137869.1, on the reverse strand, counting down.
ATGAAAAGGCTTTTCAAACAACTATGGATGAGCGGGTGTCTATATCAACCCCTGCCTCAAAGTAATTCCTCCTTGCAGACGATGATCGCGCCACAGCAACGTGAAAGGGCTGTAACCGCAAATGTATTACACCTTATTAAGAATCAATAGGGCTATTAATTAAGCTTAACGGAATTGCCCGCAACGCTTTACATGCACCTGATCAATGCACATGGCAATTTATGTAGTGTTCAAAAAGACGGATACAAAAAAAGAAAAACTAATTAGGTGGAAACTCATTACAAAAAAAAACATCATCCCAGTTGAACAAGGCAGCAGGCGCGCCACAAAGTAAATGTGTAGCGTTCATTAAACCATTACATCCGGGAAGGCATCTGTTTTATATTTTATATTTTAACCACTTTCACCGTTATTTAATACTTTGGCTATTCCAAAATAGCAGATCTACAAGCTCATAGTGCGTCACTTCGTGCCGCGCTCCGAGCTATTTCTGGAAAAAAACAAAATATTTTCAGATGGGGGTCCGCGGCCAAATACATAATACATTTTAGTGGTCCTTGACATGATCTTTCTGAGCACCAGTGCACCACTGACCTATCAGCAACATAGGATTGTCAGAAAACAGATTTGGAAGAGATTTATTTTTAATCGGCCTAAATGGGTTAGGTGACGATGCACACTGCAGTGGGTTTAAATAAATGAGACGGGGAAGACGGCGCATAATAGACCCCAACCTCACAATGAACCTGGTGGGAACAGAAGCAGCCGCTTCGTGGCGTGACCTTCATTAGCGACCACTATTCAGCCACCGGACTCGGACGATAAATCAGGAAAGGAGACTCTATTGTATCTCCCGGTGGCATGCTCTATAAAGTGATTTCAGAAACCCATATACCTGCACTTTCATTAGCTTTTGTGCAGTCTGCGCCCGCTGTGTTGTTTTTAACATTCTCCGGGTTGTTTTAACAATGGAACGGAACTTTTTAAATTGAACGCGAGCTTTAGAAGCCGCTTTGTCATGATGTGGGAGTGTGGCTGGCTGCATGGGGATTGGGGAGCATACACAGGTATATACCGATGTCGAGAATAGAAGAAAATTAAGTTTAAATTGTAAAGCGGTCTGGGGAACTTAGGAAAGTTTCCCCAGCTAAAAATAAATACAAATCCTCGTCTGGCTCCAACAACTCCCCAAGATGCACTGCCAGGTTGGGGCTCAGGGAGAACATTTCAGTATAAGTGGTACAAACGAGCATCACCTTTGACTTCTAAGTTCTAAGCAAAAAACAAACGAGGTACGAGACGGCAATGCAAGCCCCCAGACAGAGGCTATTTTTAAAAACAAAACAACCACACACAAAAACCCCCACATAACAGTATTCCTGTGGAACAGGAGGCCTTTTCAGGGAGGAGGCGTGGCACTCTCTCTCTCTCTCTCTCTCTCTCTCTCTCTCTCTCTGTGTTCATTGAACCATTCCTGGATTAAGTTAATCAAACTTGAAACACCAAAGGCTGTGCCGGTGGCCTCTTTATCCACCTGCACGGGGCAGCGGTATTAGGACAGGGAGCCTAAAAGCCCTAACATCCCGAGAGCCCTGTTTTGGAAGTGGGTTGGTGGTGAATGCACTCGTTTTGTTACCCAAACGAGATGAGTGCTTAAAAGTTCCCCCGTGCATCGGAAAGGATAGAGAGTACTTCTTCATTGAGACAAAGATGAAAGCGTTTCACACAAGAAGAGGCAATATGCACACGTGCAGCGACACCAAAGGGGGACCTCGTACTGGTCTGTGAAACGTGACATTCTCCAGACTATGAATGTAGCATTCACTATGATGAAAGAAATGCAAAATACCCCCTTTTCCATATGCCACGTATACCTGAAGGCGGCATTCAAGAGAAATGCCTTTCTGAACATTCGTGCAAACTTGCACGCAAGTATTTTTATGTTGTATAAGAATTGCACACTCTGTGTAGAAATCCATCCACTGTAGGCATTTAGTTGGGCATTAAGTGTCGCGCACCAAAAAGTAGCCAAGCTCTATTTTTGTGCCCTTTATAAATGTCAGCCCCTTCCCCTCCAACGTCCTCTGCACGTCCTTGGGTACACCGTCAGCATGGCATGGAAATGAAGGTAGATGTGCATATCTGTAATCATTGTTTAGTTCAGTGATTAAGATGCGCCGCCAACATAATATTAAGTGTTGGCGGCGAGAGATATCATCTCTGTTGGATGGAAACCTCATTATGTCCAAAACGGTGCCTTTGTCAGGATTCAAATTTCCCAAAATAGAAAAAGTAGCAGATCTACAAGCTCTAAACATGTGTCACTTTTGCGCCACGTTTCATGCTTGTGGATCTGCTATACTTTTGTATGAGGCTGTAGTAGGATCAAGTGAGGCGTAAAAAAAAAGGTATAATATGGAGATAGAAGGTTTCTGCCTGACGATATGCATCTTTAGCTATGCATCTTTAATCTGTGTGGACCAAACAAACAAACAAACAAAACCTGCTGATGAACGATGTCTCCATCTGTCTGCCTGAAACAATGATGCTTCTAATGTCCCTACTGATGCTGGGTGAATTAAGGAGAGGAGGAGGGAAGGGCAGGACTGCAACACACCAGAAAACCTCAGCATGGAACCGTTCTGATTCTTTCACATAAATTACCACCATTTTCAACCTATCTTCATATTATTGGTCCTCACTAATGCTCATAATAACGTGGCACCATTCTTCTACTCGGAATGTGTCTCAGAGGAGAAACCCGCCCACTGGTGATGATGATCTCTAGGCCTGTTTGGTCATTTAAAAACACTATTTCATTTATTTTTCACATTTATTAATGTGAGAAGAACAATGGCTTGTATTATACGATGCTAACTTTCCCCAGTGATAGAACGCCAGCAGTTTCAATTAGGTTCGATTCCTCATCGAAGATGTCACTTAGGTTGAAAATGGGTGAGTCTGTTGGACCGACGGTTGTCCAGAACCGCCACAAAGGGCTCAGGACTGGGGCCCTGCCCAGGCTCCATATATGGAGCTGGCCTGTTCCATCATAACACTCCATATTTGGGCATGCCTGACACAGAACTCCATAATATAGGAATAAAGAGACACGGAGAGTCAGATACAGAAATCTCCATATATGGGCATAAAAGGGACACAGACAGATTGGTGGAACGGGTACTCTGACACAACGGGTATTGCATAGCCGGGAGGGGCATGGATATCCAACTTCCATCGTTACCGACTCTGTGCTCTACAGCCGGGCACCGGTCTAGTTTATAAAAGCAAGTGCTCCAGTACTGTAGTAATTGAGTACTGGGGTTTGTGTACGTTTGCCCGTAGCAGCGGGAGGGCATTGATCGGTATACATTTCGTGGTATGAATTTGACTGCACCAATAAAAAGCCCACTCCACTCCACAACCACAAGCTCACAATGTGCCAAATAGCCCAAAGCAAAGTAGTAGGCCTGGGGCTTTGTTCTCATCACGCCCAGCATCCGTCCACTCAGCCTCATTGTCAATCAACTCAACGTATGAAGAGAAGCAGCCAGAGGGATTCATTCATTCATTACTTCTTCTTCTTCTGGCTTTACTGTTTCATCTAAGCACAGCTCTGCCCCACACCGCCCCCAGGAGGCCACTCTGCTTTCAAGCCACTAATACCCGAGGCAGTCGTTCTCAAACGTCTTCACGCCAGCAAGAAGGACCCCCAAATTGAGATAAATTTGTCCTCCATTCTGAAGACGGTTGGTGTCTCAGGCACTTCAAATCCGGGTTTCGAAAAACAAAACAAAACAAAACACAAAAAGGTTAGATCATGGAGATAAGAGTACTTCAGGGAAACAGAGGCAGGCCGTGGGTGGTCACTGGTGTGTGATGTCAGCATACGCATGAGACAGCAGAAGCAAAGGGACATGGTAGAGGACGCTTAATGTAAAATTGTGTGTGTGTGTGTGTGTGTGAGAGAGAGAGAGAGAGAGAGAGAGAGAGAGAGAGAGAGAGAGAGAGAGAGAGGAGAGAGAGAGAGAGAGAGAGAGAGAGAGAGAGAGAGAGAGAGAGAGAGAGGAGAGAGAGAGAGAGAGAGAGAGAGAGAGAGAGAGAGAGAGAGAGAGAGAGAGAGAGAGAGAGAGAGAAGGGGGGGGTGGGGTAATAAAAAATGGAAGCACAGCGAGGGAGCGAGCCCCGTTTTCTTGATCTCTCCCAACTCCCAGCGATTTATCGATCCTGGAATCTCATCAAGGCCCTCGCTCGCATAGGCCTCCGTAAAACATAGACATCAAAGACGCACTTGATTTCTTTCTTCCCCTCCAACCCCCCCCCCCCCCCCCCCCATCTCCTTCTTCTCTCATGCACCCACGCGTCCCTATACGCGCCCTTCTATTTAAAGGCATGCAGCGTGCGTGCGTCTCCGCGCCATGTTCCGTGTGATCCGAACGGGAAAAGAACAGAGAGAAGGAGGGAGAGGTAGAAGGGGTGAGGAGAGCGGAGCGCCACTTTAACCGAAAAGAAAAGAAGGGGAAAAAAGATAGATGCGGGTTTGGGGGCAGATGCAGTGGTGGCTAACAGAAGATGGGCTCAGGGGTAGAGTGACCGGACTGAACCCCTATTTGCTCCCGATGTGCAGATTTCCCCCGGCATGGGTGTGTGAAGGGGGGGAATGTAATGCACAATCTCTGTAAAACGCCTTGGATAAAGGCGCTATATAAATGCACCATTTACCAAGACAGAGGTGGGTTGGGGGGTGCAGTGGTGCCTAATAGTTTCTCGTGGTCAGAGAGTGTTTCATCATCTTCGCTACATTATATTCAAGTTCAATATTGTCTCTTCAAACACGGCACTATAAAGAAAAACCAATGCAGGCCGTTGCATTTCAACTGAGCAGAGCTGTTGCGCTCTGCCGCTCTGTCTCTGCCTCTCTCTCAAAATAATTAAAAAATCCCACTTTCAATTAAAAAGGGGCGAAACTTGCCAAATATAAAGGTCAGTAAATAAGTGAAATCACGTCTGTGAAAGAAACAACATGGTAGCCAGTAGTAATCACGCTAATGGAAAGTGAAACTAAGTTGTCCACAGAATGCATAACAAAAAGATGAAAAATATCTTGAGGGGTTTCCAGGGGGGTCCCCAGCTAAATGATATAAGGAACCAAATGGACCCTTATGTGTTTGTAACTCAGAGAGTGTACAAATAACCGAATGGAACCAAATGGACCTGGTCAATTTGGTTCCATCTGTACACTCTAAGAGTTAAATTAAAATTGACTTTACAATACACATTGGGGTCCCAGAGGTAGAAATGCCATTAAATGGCGGGTACTATAAATGCATGTCAAACTGGGGGTCCTTGAAATGAAAATGGTTGAGAATCACTGCAGAGCCATTAAAAAAACCTTCTCTTATGGGGGGTCCCCTGTCATATATTTTTTTCGATTTGGGGGTCCTTGACATGAACAAGTTTGGGAAACTAGCATGTTGTTTGCTTTACTTCCTGGTGCAGCTTCCTCACACCTCCTGCCACAAGCAGCAGACAGACAACTATATATATATATCACTCATTCTTGAGATGAGGGACAAAAGTGGAAAAAACATGTCCCACACATAAGAGCCTTATTTTATGTAAAAAATAAATTAATTCATAAAAATAAAAGCACTTGCAAAGTTAAGTGTAATACAGTTGTGTATTATTATGCCCTTAATTTCATTATAATTGTTTTCATATTCCATCTGAATTAGTTAAAAGCAGGCCCTGTACCCAAAAAGGCCTGTATTTAGCCTGTCCCCAGCAAGTGGCCACAATTTCAAACTGCCAAAAAAGTGTCTAATACTGTCACAATCACATAAATATACATACTAAATTAAAGTAGATTGTCAACAACATAGCAAATAATATACACAGTTAATTTTAATTCATATTTTCTATTAAATATCTCATATCAAATGTTCGTCCCACGTCTCCGTCAACTCCGTCAGGTTTTTTTAAAAGTCTTAAATTAATCAGAAAATATTGTCGACAGATTTAGCCTGAAGACTCCTTTTCCAAGTCCCATTTATATTTATTGCAACAGTGGAGTACCTGGTCTGACAAGCATTCAATTGTTTGATATTTTAAACAAACAATGTTGATAACAATGTGGTCACAGCTTTTACATGTCAACTCCGTCAGGACATTATTATGATCTTTGTTAAGAATTCAAAAATAATGTTTATTATTTTAGTTTAGGGGTTAGGTTTAGCTAACAAAATTAAGCAAAAACAAAATGGCTACATTGTACTAAAGAGGGTTAAGATGAAAACAAATGCCATTTTGTCAACTCCGTCAGACGTCAACTCCGTCAGATTTTGTGTCTGACGGAGTTGACGTGTATCTGACGGAGTTGACAAAAGTGTTCCTAAAACAATAAAATTATTGTTTTTGAATAATGGGCAGTATTCTAATTTGGCACACAGTTAGAGCATGCCTTAAGGAACATTTTTGGCTATGGGGCCATCACAGATTTGTCTCGTGGTGACCATGGCAGCCATATTACAAAAGAGCCTCCACCTGATGTTATTTTACAATAACTCAAGTTCTACACCACCTAGGATCTTGATTCTGGTGACTAAGACCTCATTTTCAAGGATGAGGGATACAGTGGTACAATTTAGACTTTCCCTGTGACCATGGCAGCCATTTTTCAAAATGGCCGCCACCTGCTGTTATTTTACAATAACTCAAGTTCTACACCACCTAGGATCTTGATTCTGGTGACTAATCATACATTTTCAAGGATGTGGGGTACATTGGTAATATTTAGATTTGTCCTGTGACCATAGCAGCCATTTCTTTTTCAAAATGGCCGCCACCTGCTGTTATTTTACAATAACTCAAGTTTTAGACCACCTAGGATCTTGATTTTGGCGACTAATCATACATTTTAAAAGATGAGAAATACAGTGGTACTATTTAGATTTGTCCTGTGACCATGGCAGCCATTGTTTTTCAAAATGACCACCAACCTGCTGTTATTTTACCAATAACTCAAGTTTTAGACCACCAAGGATCTTGATTCTGGGGACTAATCATTACATTTTCAAGGATGATCTTTCTCTGGGAGAGGTAAGGGCTTATTTCAGGTGCAGGTTGAGTTTCTACTGACAGGACATTAAAAGGAGGTGGGCTTTCTGGCCTTTGACTTGCCCCTTTCAGGTACAGATGCACAGTTTGACTTCACTGGCCACTGCAGGGAACTGTGGGGGAGAAACTTTGGTCTCTTGACACCCCGATTAGGTTCAGGGTTTTTTTTGGTGGAGACTTGCCTTTCATGACATCTTTGCTGCAGCAGTTGATCTCCTTATTGCCAGTGGTGGCACACTCTGGGTCTCTGGGGCATTGTATCTTGGTGGCCTCCTGCCAGTGTTTCTCCATCCTTCTCCTGAGCTCTGTGTTCTGGGGCTCTGTTATAGTCAACTTACATTGTCTTGGCTGGAGATTGCTTTCCTGCAGGGTCCAGCCCAGTCTTGTGCAGATGGCTGCTGGCCCACCTGGAGGCCCCAACCTCACTTGTTCGGTTGGTGTGATTAGGTGGGGTGGTCTTCCCCAATCAGGATGAGGGGTTTGACCCTTTCAAACGGCAGTCTGGCCAAGTGTCTGTATTTAGTTGTGAGTTTAGATACAGGATACGATTGCTCACCCAGCCCCAGGTGACATGAGGTGAAGGCTCCTTTGATTTGGTAACATTGCTTTGGTTGACATGCTGGGGACACAGAGAAAGACACTGATGCCTTCAGTGTCTGCACATCCTGCCTGATGGTCCTGAAGCCAAATCTTCTGTCTTCAGTCTTTCGCTCACTGTTCACTGCTCACTGTTCACCTCACCGAATTTAGCCCAAGGAGTTTGACCCCTAGTTTGGCCATAGACCCCCTAGTTTGGCCATAGCCACTTGCCCAAATGTGCCGACATGTGCTGACCTCATCACATCTGTGATGATGGCTATGGCCGTTTTTAGCCAACGTAGTGTTTTTTGTGCAAAACTAATGCTTGGAATGGATCCAGAATCATGAAAAGCCCCTAGTTTGACATGCTACTTAAAGCATAATGAAATTTAAAACATTTAGCCTTATATTGTTTGTTGATGGTACCCAACTTTCAGCAGCTGTCAAACATGCCCCTAGGGTGGTCAAATAGAAACCAATGTGGGATATGTTAGTAGACACCTTTACAAACATTGGTGAAGAAAATTCTTGGTAAGAAATGTATTCACAGATTTTATATTATTCTGATAATATTCCCTGAGTAAATTGGTAAAATAATAGCAGGTCCACCATTTTTTTAAATGTCTACCATCCATGGTCACAGGATAAATCTAAATAGTACAACTGTATTCCTCACCCTTGAAAATGTATGATTAGTCACCAGAATCAAGATCCTAGGTGGTGTAGAACTTGAGTTATTGGGAAATAACAGAAAGTTGGCGGCCATTTTGAAAAATGTCTACCATGGTCACAGGACAAATCTAAATAGTACCAATGTATCCCACATCCTTGAAAATGTATGATTAGTCACCAGAATCAAGATCCTAGGTGGTGTAGAACTTGAGTTATTGGGAAATAACAGAAAGTTGGCGGCCATTTTGAAAAATGTCTACCATGGTCACAGGACAAATCTAAATAGTACCAATGTATCCCACATCCTTGAAAATGTATGATTAGTCACCAGAATCAAGATCCTAGGTGGTGTAGAACTTGAGTTATTGGGAAATAACAGAAAGTTGGCGGCCATTTTGAAAAATGGCTGCCATGTTCACAGGGCAAATCTAAATAGTACCACTGTATTCCTCATCCTTGAAAATGTGGGATTAGTCACCAGAATCAAGATCCTAGGTGGTCTAGAACCTAAATCAGTTAAACTTGTCAACTCCGTCAGATGTTCGTCAACTCCGTCAGACGTTCGTCCCGTGATGTTTTTGTTAATTTCCAAAGAAATAGAAAATTCGCTGTCAAATCTTTTATGCTTATGTATTGAAACACCAACTGAAATGATACGTAATGATGATTTTTTTTTTTTTTTACATGGTTTTCATGTTATAATATTGAAAATAAAGGTTGAAATGACGGTTTTGAGAAATTGGATATTTCATAATAGTGTGATATTGGAACAAAATAATATTAAAAGATTTGTATTACTTAACTTGATTACTGAAAGCCATTATAAGATAACTGAGGACTTTATATTATTGTTGAAATGATAAAATTCAATTAAAAGGGATTTTAGTGTGTCTGACGGAGTTGACATGAATCAGGTATTAAGTGCATAAATGTCCCATTTTAGAAAGAAATGTTATGCGAAAAACCTGTTCCTTCTCAAGATTGGTAGTTGAGACCTGTGTCTACAAATACATCTATTTGATTTGAATGTATCTTAAAAAAAAAAAAAATCCAGTTTGAAAAAAGTTTTGTCCCTTATCTCAAGAATGGGTGATATATATATATATATATATATATAAAGAGAGCCCCCCCCCATAATATACGTTCACTGACAGTGACACGACGGCGTGATGGCGGTGGATAAATTACAGCCTCTCTACTGTTACACGTCGGAGGTTTGTCCGTCAGCGGACCGGACAGCCTGTTATATTGACCGGTGGAAGATTCCGGGATGTCACAGATAACACCTTGATGAATGGACGTACGGACACTCTCCTCCTCCTCCTCCTCTTGCAATATAGGCCATATGTCTCTCTCTGTCCGCCTGTCTCCTGGCGGATTCTATTATACGATATGATATCGCACTGTAGCTGAGTGGACAGTCAACAGGGGGGAGAGAGAGAGAGAGAGAGAGAGAGAGATAGAGAGAGAGAGAGAGAGAGAGAGAGAGATTATGGGCGCATTATGGGGATTGGTAAAAATGTGCACCAATGGTAGGCGGCTGGATTTAACCACTCCAGCCCTATTTTATCTTTCTCCCCAATTTAGTCATTATTATGCCAATTGATTCCTTCCCCACACATACATTTGTGTGTTGTCACCACTGTGAAAAGTAAACACACAGTTCACATGGGCAGATACAAAGATTACAGTCTACCATTCATGTTCAATGGAAGCCAGAAGCTACAAAGCAAAATACCAGGTTCGCAGTTGCTACAAACGATACAAAGCTACAATTAATGAGTTGAACTGGCTTCAACTTCAGATACAAAGATACAAAGCTACAAATAAATCAAACTGGCTTCAACTTCAGAGACAAAGCGACACACATATGCTGTGAAATGTGAACTGCAGGCTACCATTAATTTCCAATGTAAGCACCCATGAAGTATACTAGCTTATTAGTTCCATTTATCCAAGTCGGAGACATAATGGATTGATTGAATGGCTAATGTGTTGGGTCAGTGGTTTTCAACCTGTTTCACATCATGGTCCATTATTCATTCTGCATTTGAGCCACAGACCAGAGATTTCGTTTCTTGGACACAAAATAAAGAATATTTTGTTGTCGTTGGATAATATTTTTGTCCATGATTCCATGTTGTATTGACACGGTACCATTAGCAGAGATAGCAGGCAAACGATCAAAAATAACAATTCTGATATTCTCTAGACTTTCTTGTACCTGTAAATTAAGTATTGCAGAAGTTAATATTTTAACTCAGCGTAAAATCAAAGGTTTAATTTTACACTCTCAAGGAGAGTTAAAGTTCTATAAGGGTCCATTTGGTTATACCAGCTCTCCATCATTCAGCTGGGGACCACCTGGAATTCCTTTAAGGACCACTGGTGTTCCTCGGACCACTGGTTGAAAACCACTGTGCCAGATGGCTGGGCCGCCAACAGTTTACGGAGATTTACGAGCGGGTCCTCGTCCAAGAAAAGAACGGGAACCACCTGATTATAACGTTATCAGTCTCCGTGTGGTTGGCCCTGTTTTGTTGTCTATTATTCGACCGGGGGAAAGCTCGGCCAAACAACCCCCCCTGCACACGCACACACACAACCAACCAAACACACAGGCCATTATTGCTTGATGCCTGTCGAATACAATCCACTGTGGTCTGCTTATTGTTGGCCGACAGGCAGTGGAGCCGTACAGGTATATTATATGAGAGCTGTTACCGTAGCCCACTGCAGAGTGGTGACAGGTGCTGTGGAGTGCATCACTCAGTCACTTTCTCTGCCTCCAGATTGTCCCAGCGTACAAACCGTTGATATGAAAACCCTGCTCCCACCCCGATAACAATATCACTCTCCCAACTGCAGCCTGACTGGTGGTGGCCTACATTTTGGCACGCGTGTGTGTGTGTGTGTGTGTGTGTGTGCATGTGTGTGTGTGTGACGGAACTCGTTAGCACTTGTCAGAGAACTGTATATAGAAAACTAGGTCTGCCGAAAGAAGCCTCCTCAGCTACTGTGTTTACACACCTTGTCACACACGTTCTCACACACGTTCTCACACACACACACACACACACACACACACACACACACACACACACACACACACACACACACACACACACACACACACACACACACACACACACACACACACACACACACACACACACACACACGTGGGCAAGAACTAAATCATTTAAACTCAGGAACGAGCAAACACACATCGACATACACATAATACAGTATGCGCACGCACAAATGGACGCATGTATGGACGCATGTATGGACGCACAGACACACGCACGTTCACACGCACACACGCGCGAAAGTGCAGTGGCAGCAGGCAGTAATAATAAGGCTGTCATCACAGCGGGTCAGGTTTACTCTGTAAGCCATCATGGCAGAGCGGCTATATAAACAACACCTACACAGAGGGAGGGAGTCGTGAAGTGCACGACACGTGCACACAATTCAAGGGGTGTGTGTGTGTGTGTGTGTGTGTGTGTGTGGGGACCGCTGGGTAATGACACTTAATGGGTCACAAGTTCACTTCTCCAGCATTATTATTCCTTTGAAGCAGTGCTTCTCAAAACCCATTCATGTCAAGGACCGCCAAATCAATATGTTTTTTTGCCCCCGCGGTCAGACAGCCCAATATGTTGTACAGGCTATACATGGTACTGTTACTGTATACCATAGATGCCTCATTGGAGCAACGTGTCTCCATTGAAGGCAGGACATAGAGGGAAGCGCTGAAGGCACGCTGCGACGCTGCCATAAGTGACGTCACTCATGCGACTCCTCCATGCCTCTCGCTGTCACTCAGCTGACTATACCGGCCAATCACATGCAGCGCGTCTATTCCGGGACTTCCATTACACACGGTCAAGCTTCACACACCCCAGAGAGGAGCGTGTGCGTGCGTGCGTGCGTGCATGCGTGCGTGCGTGCGTGCATGCGTGCGTGCGTGCGTGCATGCGTGCGTGCGTGCATGCGGTCACGTGTACATATGTGAAATATGTGAAACGTTGTTGACAGGTAACACATTTGCATGTCGTCTCAAACGCGTGCGCACACCTGTTCTATTTATGCATGATAGCACATGCAAACATCTGTTCTATGTATTTATGTATGTATGTATGCACGATAACACTGTACTTTACCTAGCCGTTTCTCCACACAGTGTTAATTAGCCTAGTACAGCAAATACAGTATGGGACCATTACGAGACCATGAGACTATCTTTTTCTCAGTGCGTTGTAAGCATATAGCCTCGTGTTGCTGCGCAACATGCTTCCATATAGAAGACATGCTGAATTCTATGGAATCCAAATCAGTCTTGGCGACTGAGAACTTTAATCCATCCATCCATCCATTACATACATACCAAAAGTTTGCGGAAAAAAACTAGCACCACTGAAAAGACTGTATATATAGGACGTAAATCACCGTCTTTGGCAATCAAATTCAAACATGTCAAAAGTATAGCAGATCTACAAGCTCAAAAAGGGCTTGTCCATTTGCTACGTTTGATGCTTCTGTGTGACGCTGTATGTAGGCCCAGGGTGAAAAACACAACAGTTAGAACACGGAGATAAGAGGTTTCTGCCCGACAGCACCGATAGATCCGTACATACACACATACTGCACAGACTGCCTTGTTGACATATAGCTTCATACTCAACTAAACACAATAGAACAAATGCTACACGGCACTGTGCTAGTAGTAATATGCAACACTACTATAGTTCCTTTGTGCATTGGGAAACAGATAACTCTCCTACCACAGGCTTGTGTGTGTGTGTGTGTGTGTGTGTGTGTGTGTGTGGAGGGGGTGAATAGAGTGTCAGGGCCAGATAAGAGGATTATGGTCATATTATCTGCCCCTGGGGCTGTTTCCCCCCCGGGGCAAATGAAAGTGTTTAGCAGGGCAGGACCTTGGCTTTAAGCCCCTCCTCTCTCTCCTTATTCCAGACAGCAGGGTGGTTGCTCAGCCACACACACACACACACACACACACACACACACACACACACACACACACACACACACACACACACACACACACACACACACACACACACACACACACACACACACACACACACACACACACACACACACACACACACACACACACACACACACACACACACACACACACACACGTCGTCTGAGCCAGCCAGATGAGGTCACGGGTCACGGGGTCACAACAAACACGACATGCTACTGTAGCCGCCGTCGATTCCTCACAGTAAACATATCTGATGATCTAACGAAGCACACACACACACTCACACGCGCACTCACACGCACACGTGCAAGCACACACACCGAAAAGACCGCGAAGCCAGAGCGTCAAGGAGTCTGATGATTTACATTATGTCGGGTGGAGGCACACATCTCGCCTCGTCTCTAAACAAAGACGTCGTCGAGTGTTGATGTCTGTACTTCACAACACTGACGAGATAATTACCGTCATTGCAGCAGAAATGCCACAGCTTGTGTACTGTACACTACAGTATGTGTTCCTGTGTGTGTTTGTGTGTGTGTGTGTGTGTGTGTGTGTGTGTGTGTGTGTGTGTGTGTGTGTGTGTGTGTACACGTGTGTGCATGTGTGCATGCGTGCATGTGTACGCGTGCGTGTGTGTGTAATTTGCAGAGGGCTGTTGTTTATCGTTTATACTTTGTCTCCATTACCCCGGCTGTTATTTCGTGGCCCTCTAGGGTCGAGAACAAAAGATACAGAAATAGCCTTCGAACCTGGAGCCACTGTACTATACTAAACAGAATGATTACAAGATGATGTCCGCTCTCAGCCATGCGTGTGTGACTTTGGTGACTTTGTTTTGGTGTGACTGTAATTATAGAAGGCAAGGTGTTCCATCTTGTGATTGCTAGATTGCTCTATAAATATGAGTGTTCTGGGGAAAGGGGGGGGCAAGTGACTCAGACTATAGAGCTTCTTGTTAGAAAGGACCAAGTGACTGAATGACCTGATTTAGTGTGGATGATGTTAAACAAGAGGAACATTTCTGTGTCATATGCATGAGACTCCGGGCCCTATATCTTGCGCCAAGCGACCCAAGCCTTAACCCTTATCCCTAAATGTATACTATTTTTGACTATTTGCAAAAAAAAAACATTTGAAAATAGTTCAACTATATCCGACACGTTGTGAGCTTTTAGATTGGATATTTTAAAAGGTTTTACAAAATAGTATAAAGAAAATTACAAATACGTTTAAGATATAGCCCTCCGTTTCATTTCCAATCTTACTTATAATTATGTCGTGGCAGAAAGCTCTTTCTTATCTCCGTATTCTAGACTTTTGTGATCCCCCCCCCCCTCTGTACAATTAACACCTTACTTGATCATGCTATGCTATGCTATGCTATGGCATCGCACGAAAGCATGAAAAGTAGCAGCTCCACTTAAGCTCGAAACACATGTTTTGAGCTTGTCCGTTACGATGGCGGATAAGGAGTTGTACGACTCAAATGCAGAAGGACCATGCAGGAACAGGCAGAGCAGTGCATATATTCAAGAGGTGTTATTCTCAAAGCGCACACGCTGGGAAAGTAAAACAAACAACGAATTAACACAGACACACAAGTCCAAGGGCAGATATATGTATATGTGAGGACACCAACGGCAACAAGATGAAAGGCTTTTCTGGTTTCATCCTTTTAGCAGACCTTGTATCGTACTGCACTTCCCTGCATGTGCATGCACTGTCCTTGAATTGTATACCGTCACACCTGTATATTACCGTATAGTACTGTATATATGCCTGCTAAACTTGAGGTTTACGGGCAAATATGCCAGCACGAGAAATCTCGGGTTTAGTTAATGTGTAAGCGTATGTTAGCCATTTTTAGCATCCGTCGCTAGCCTCTGGTAGCTCCCATGGTGTGACGTCATCGAATATCCAAAATCTCCACGCGCACGATCTAAAGCATTTATAGGGCTCAGATTGAGCTAAGGGACGATGTTTAGAGCTCAATACTACTTTAATCCGACCTTGCCAGTAGAAAACCATTGTTTACATGGAGAGAAGACTTCACCGGGTGAATATATGACTCATCACACAACTACTTCCAGGTTACATGGAGAGAAGACTTCACCGGGTGAAGCTATGACTCATCACACAACTACTTCCAGGTTACATGGAGAGAAGACTTCACCGGGTGAAGCTATGACTCATCACATGG
The DNA here is from genome assembly GCF_963924005.1 of Protomyctophum bolini. Classification (NCBI taxonomy): domain Eukaryota; kingdom Metazoa; phylum Chordata; class Actinopteri; order Myctophiformes; family Myctophidae; genus Protomyctophum; species Protomyctophum bolini. Next base: position 24,461,438 of record NC_137869.1, on the reverse strand, counting down.
AGAGAAGACTTCACCGGGTGAAGCTATGACTCATCAAACAACTACTTCCAGGTTCAACGAAAGAGTTCACATGCTGTCCAAGTTTTAGAGCTGGAATCTGGCACCACCGCCAAGTTTATCCACCAGATGGCGGCATGTAATGGGTTAATAAAGTTAAATTAATCAAATTATATCAATCAATCAATCAAACCGTAACATCGTAGATCTGCTACTTTTGCTCGTTCTGAATGCTGAAAGGTAACTGTTTCCTCTCCACTCTCTTATGTTCTGACCAAAAAATAGATAATCCATCCAATGTTACTCCCACAAGCTGGGTTATTTTAACCACCGACAACAGAGTCACTTTCTGTTGTGGGTAACAGGCCAGTGTAGACCTTGAACAAAAAGCTATAACCTTTGTTGTAATGATGTTTAAAAACAACACACACACACACACACACACACACACACACACACACACACACACACACACACACACACACACACACACACACACACACACACACACACACACACACACACACACACACACACACACACACACACACACACACACACACACACACACACACACACACACACACTATACAGCTAATTCTAGATTCAGGACCAGGGACAGTTCTTCAGAAGTTGAAAGCAGCGCTGCAGAGTAGAGTCATCTGCATACATTAACTTCATTTTTGCTACTTTTATAGCAATAGATAAATCATTGGTAAATATTGAGAACACAAGTGGGCCTGCAGGCAGAATTTAAGATGCACTCTCTCTGAAGTTGCTCCTCGTATATCGCCACTCGTCTCTAGAGGTGGTATACACGCCCCTTACATTTACACTCGTCTCTAGAGGTGGTATACACGCCCCTTACATTTCTACCACTTTACCATTCAGCCATTCAGCCGATGCCTCTTATGAGGAGGGATGAGGGCTACATTAGGAGAAGGATGCTGAGGGGCACGGTGGCACAGTCCGTAGTGCTGTCGCCTCACAGCTAGAAGGTCCTGGGTTTGATTCCTGCTGGGTACGCTGTGGGTGCTGGTGGCGTGTTCTCTCCTCCGCGTCATCAGTGCCCATACCCGAGGCGGGGTTGGGGAAAGGGCCTTTCTGTGTGGAGTTTGCATGTTCTCCCCATGTCCCCTAGGGTAGGTACCCTCACAAAAAACATGCAGTAATCCTGGTCTCTAAACTGCCTCCCCCTGGCCAGCCGGAGCGCCTGATGGAGGGGAAACAAACTGGTTGGAATAATGTGTTCCTTCCAACCAGGAAACTCCCCCCTGTCAGGTGTAAAGGAGCGATTTGGACACTCATGCATAAAGGAAGAATGAGTTAAAGTTCGTTGCTCTCCCCAGGTTGGCGGAGGGTGTGGAGAGCCCAGGATCACATTAGATAATTGACACAGGGGTGTCACAAAATGGGTTACAAAATTGTGGGATAAAAAAGGATGCTGAAGATGGCAAGAGGAGGGCCCAATATAAAGAGGTTTTATGGATGCGGTGGAGAGAGGTCATGCATGTGGCCGGAGTGTGAGCAGATGGATGGATGATCCGCTGCATGGGGGAATTATAGCACTGCTCTTATCCAGATGCAATGTACAAAGGACCAGATCAGAGTGAACAGTTATAGCACTGCTCTTATCCAGATGCAATGTACAAAGGACCAGATCAGAGTGAACAGCATGTGAGCCCCGCTCCACAACCAGCAGGATAAATGGTCAATTACGTAAAGTGAAACAGAAAAGAAAAAAAAAAAAAACAGTCTAGAGCTACCAAGATATATATACGTCACTTGAACATTTTCCTCAATGTAATTGAGCTTCTTGTATCTGTAGTCACGTAGTCTCATGTCTCCCTCTCAAGTCTCTCCTATGCCGTCTCCCTCTCAGCTGCCCAACTGTCCGTCCGTCCGTCCCTAAGCTTATTGGCCATACAAACTCTTCCGGGGTAAGCTCGGAACCAACATTCTGTCTCTCAATGCACTCACAACTACATCTACACCATACCAATCAATACATGAATTAACTGCTGATCAATGCACGCTATACAGGTGTGATAATGTGGAATTGTCATTACAACAATAGAGGGAACGGCAGCAGGCTCAATGTTCACAGAGCTTCTGAAGTGATGATCAGGCTCTGGGGGTCAGGTGGCTGCCTGTGACCCTTGACCCCTGCACGGTCAGACCAGATGAAGTGCAGATAAAGACACATTCCAGCATTTAGCTGATGCACTCCATCACACAATGAGTTCAACAGTGCATGATGCAACTGAAGACCTTGAAAAGGTGAGATCCACTGCTATGCTGCCTGACTGACACATGGGACTTCAGCTGGGCAACTCTCCAGTATTTTCTTTAAAACAATCATTTGTTTTACATGGATGCTGTCAGGCAGAAACTTCTCATCTCCATATTCTAACAACATTCTAACAACCTACTTGATCATACCAAAGCGTCACACAAAAGCATCTAAAGTAGCAGATCTACAAGCTTGTGGATGTGCTGCAATTTTTGTAAACTTGAAAAATAACAGTTTTCGGTTTCCACCCGACGGAGACAACGTGGCAGGCAGTTGAAGACCTATAAGCACAAGGACAGAAAACGGAGAGGAATGGCAGCGTTCTTAGAGGAGCAGAATAATCCCTGTGTCGGTGGGAATGCCCGGCCTCTTAAGCGGGAGGCACCGACCAAACGGTGCCGGGAAGCCAACCCGGGCCTTTGTGGTGGCCATGGAGCAATAGGCCACTAAGCCATCAGCATATCTTCAGAAGGTACATAATAACAGAACAGGACAAAGTCCAGGCGAGGTTAGACGGACACATCAGGGCCCCATAAAATGTGATTTAGTATAGTGCCACGTCGTGAGGCATGTGAAAATGAAAAGCTTGCGGCCTTGGTGTGTGTATGTGGGTGTGCCGTGTGTGTGTGTTGTGTGTGTGTGGAGAGAGAGAGAGAGTTGCTGAAAGATGAGAAAGTGTCAGGTTATGTGAGTTGAGGTGACCTCTCTATACTGCAGTATAACTCCAGTGCTGTCTGTGCTACATGTGACAGTAGAGAAGTGTGAGAGAGCAGTGATAACAGGAGAGATAGACAGGAACGATGCTAGTGCACCCTAGACACTGTAGGAGAGATAGAGAGGAACGGTGCTAGTGCACCCTAGACACTGTAGGATAGATAGAGAGGAACGGTGCTAGTGCACCCTAGACACTGTAGGAGAGATAGAGAGGAACGGTGCTAGTGCACCCTAGACACTGTAGGAGAGATAGAGAGGAACGGTGCTAGTGCACCCTAGACACTATAGGAGAGATAGAGAGGAACGGTGCTAGTGCACCCTAGACACTATAGGAGAGATAGAGAGGAACGGTGCTAGTGCACCCTAGACACTATAGGAGAGATAGAGAGGAACGGTGCTAGTGCACCCTAGACACTATAGGAGAGATAGAGAGGAACGATGCTAGTGCACCCTAGACACTGTAGGAGAGATAGAGAGGAACGGTGCTAGTGCACCCTAGACACTGTAGGATAGATAGAGAGGAACGGTGCTAGTGCACCCTAGACACTGTAGGAGAGATAGAGAGGAACGGTGCTAGTGCACCCTAGACACTGTAGGAGAGATAGAGAGGAACGGTGCTAGTGCACCCTAGACACTGTAGGAGAGATAGAGAGGAATGGTGCTAGTGCACCCTAGACACTGTAGGAGAGATAGAGAGGAACGGTGCTAGTGCACCCTAGACACTAGGAGAGATAGAGAGGAACGGTGCTAGTGCACCCTAGACACTAGGAGAGATAGAGAGGAATGGTGCTAGTGCACCCTAGAAACTATAGGAGAGATAGAGAGGAACGGTGCTAGTGCACCCTAGACACTAGGAGAGATAGAGAGGAACGGTGCTAGTGCACCCTAGAAACTATAGGAGAGATAGAGAGGAACTTTGCTAGTGCACCCTAGACACTGTAGGAGAGATAGAGAGGAACGATGCTAGTGCACCCTAGACACTGTAGGAGAGATAGAGAGGAATGGTGCTAGTGCACCCTAGACACTATAGGAGAGATAGAGAGGAACGATGCTAGTGCACCCTAGACACTGTAGGAGAGATAGAGAGGAACGGTGCTAGTGCACCCTAGACACTATAGGAGAGATAGAGAGGAACGGTGCTAGTGCACCCTAGACACTATAGGAGAGATAGAGAGGAACGGTGCTAGTGCACCCTAGACACTATAGGAGAGATAGAGAGGAACGATGCTAGTGCACCCTAGACACTGTAGGAGAGATAGAGAGGAACGGTGCTAGTGCACCCTAGAAACTATAGGAGAGATAGAGAGGAACGGTGCTAGTGCACCCTAGACACTAGGAGAGATAGAGAGGAACGGTGCTAGTGCACCCTAGACACTAGATAGAGAGGAACGCTGCTGTAGCAGAGTCAATACACGTGCGATATACTCCATTGTTTTCTGCCCTTAAATAAGCCCTTTTTTCCTGCTACTTGACTGGGTCATTGTCTATTTTTGTCTATTTATTTTTAATCCATTACAATCTGTTGACAGCTTTATAGTTGAAACTTATGTTGCATAATTACACAACATACATGAAAAACATAATCCCTTAGCATACGTTTTATTTGAAAATAGCATGGGGTAGTCCCGCACACTGTCTGTCGGTCACTCAGTATTTATTTTGCTAAACATGAAGCATAGTTTGATGCCAAGACTCTTGTCAAAATAGCTTTTTTAAAATTTGGTTTGAAAGTAATACAACAACTTTGAATAAAGGTCTTTTAACAGATTATATTCTACATTGTGGTATTGCTACTTTTACTGAAGTAAAATATCCGAGTACTTCTTCCACCACTGCATGTGTGTGCGCGTGTGTGTGTGTGCGCGTGCGCGCGCGCGCATGCATGCGTGTGTGTGCATGCGTGCGTGCGTGCGTGTGAACTCAGTGCCTCGCACATATCTGTGGTCGGAGTGGGGGCGATCGACGCGATGGAGGCACAGCACGGCAGCGGGAGAGCGAGAATATTTCACAGAGACGCGCGCTGGGAAAATGGAATTTCCTATCTCTCTTTGCACAACGCGGGTGACCTTCGCTCTCCTGGTGTTTCTCACCACAGTTCTTCCATTTCTCCATTAGTGACATGTACTGTACGCCGCACGCGCACGCACACACGCACAAGCCTGTATTACTATTCTTGCAAGGACATCCACATTTTATTATATATTTATTAACTTATTTGTGTGCCCTTTTTTACTGAACAAAAATGGCTATTCAGTCCGTCCAACCACCAAACCTTGCCTCTAAATGCATTATTCTATTTAACCTCAATCTGAATGTTTTCCAATACTGAGTAATTATTCCCATTTCTTTATTTTTATTATCATTATTATCATAAAACAACCATTTCTCTCGTGAGGAATGTTGAGACATGTCTTTTTATATACACACACAGTGTCTATTTGTCAAATGCTGTACCACACGTAAGGGGACTTTCAGCCCTCACAAGCGCAACACACACACACACACACACACACACACACACACACACACACACACACACACACACACACACACACACACACACACAGTCTAGCAGTCAATATTTTCTGAAGGATGGCCTCCCTTGGGGTCTAGCAGGCAATCTGCAGCGCGTTGAAGTGCAGGGGGGGGTGGGGGGGGGGCTGTGAGGAGTGGTGGTGGGTGGGGCTGAGGTGGGGGGGGGGGGGGGTAGAGGGGTGGTTGGGGGGAGGGGTGGGGGGGGGGTCTCCTCTCCAATGAAAGGGCCTGTGATTGCGTTCGACCGGAGCAGCCCCGCCACAAAGATGTCGTACATCAAACAACAGCAGATAAAACGTCGTCCGTCCGCGGACAGTTAATCAGCCGAGTGGCTTTCATGGCCGTGTCGCCATTTGTCTCAATATGGAGGGGCGAGCGCCGGGGCGAGGGAACAGGCGAGCGGGGCCGGGGGCGGAGAGCGCAAGGCGGCCACTCACCACCGTGTGCATGCACTTCTTGTTAAAGAAAAAACAGAGAACGGATGAAAAAAAAACAAGAAGAGGGAAAATGATGCCAATATAAATAGCTGAGTAAAGACTATTTGAACCACAGCACTGAGAGACGCCATCAAAGACAGAGTGCTTTTATCCACAAGCAGATTCACTGACCTTCAGAGCAGGATGGTGGGTGGGTGCGTGTGTGTGGGTGTGTGTGTGTGTGTGTGTGTATGTACAGTACATTACAGTATATCGTCTCTATCGGGTGGAAAACTCGTATCAAAAACGGTTAATTCCCAGGTTTCAAATTCAAAAGTAAACAGCTGCAGAGGTCAATGCGTCGTGCAACATACAGGCATTCTGTACTCCAAACAGAGACACACAGACACACGCGGCCCATCCTTGGAGCACTGCTAAAAAATAACACCGCTGGCAGGGTATTGCAACTGTTCATTCTCCAAACAGACAGACATACAGACATACACACGCGTACAGTTATTGGAGTGGTCAGTCACCACTCAAAAACACAAAAGGTTAAAAAATGGAGATACGATAAGAGGTTTCTGCCCGACAGTACAACAATACTGCACGTTGTTACTGTCCAGCATATAGGCAGCCTGCAAAGCCTTCCTCCCTGGCGCTAGTGAAGCGTATCACTGAGTGGACCGCCCATCGCTGAGGTAGAGCCTTCACACTGCATGCCTGCCAACTGAGAGAGGCCATCCGCATCTCAACCCTTAGACACATCCGACAGAATTCACTTCACCTGCCATGAAGATCCCACAAGACCAGCTGATAATAAGCCAACAATGTCAGGCTGCAAGCTGACGTTTTGATCAGGCTCAAATTTAATTTGGCCCGTTTAAAAATACAAAGATAATTGGAATCCTGGAAAGCATCAGTTTTGGACATATGAGGTTTCCAACAGAGAGCTTCACAATGTGCATCACGTTCACCCATTCATTCACACACTGACATATGAGGTTTCCAACAGAGAGCTTCACACTGTGCATTACATTCACCCATTCATTCACACACTGACATATGAGGTTTCCAACAGAGAGCTTCACAATGTGCATTACATTCACCCATTCATTCACACACTGACATATGAGGTTTCCAACAGAGAGCTTCACACTGTGCATTACATTCACCCATTCATTCACACACTGACATATGAGGTTTCCAACAGAGAGCTTCACAATGTGCATCACGTTCACCCATTCATTCACACACTGACATATGAGGTTTCCAACAGAGAGCTTCACAATGTGCATCACGTTCACCCATTCATTCACACACTGACATATGAGGTTTCCAACAGAGAGCTTCACACTGTGCATCACGTTCACCCATTCATTCACACACTGACGGCAGAGAGAACCAAACTGCTCGTCAGGAGCAGTTGAGACGGTTCAGTGTCAACACTAACACAGTGTTCCTCAGTGTGTTGGGGAACCTCCTCAAGGAATGCCCCCTGGGGGTCCCCGAAACCCTCCACCACTCTTCTACACCCCCCCAAAACCATCATTGAAGTGGGGACCCCCCCACCCTGACAACTTAAGCATATATAGATGATATACTTTATCGGGTTGATCGCGATAATGGTGAGTGACATTGTTTGTACAAGTACGTGTTTATCCCGTGTGCACGATCCCTGCGGTGATGTCGGTGCGGATCTATATCTGGATAACGGATGGATAATGAACGTTTTCACACAGATTAGGGTGACGAAAAAGTCCATCCGCAAATCTCTAATATAGACACACACACGGTCAAATGTCGGCTTGCATCGCTCAACAGAAAAACCAGATTGAAAACCACTGTCCTACGTCAAACGTCTGAAAACGGTGTATTGTCAGTTGTGCAAAACTGACAATAAAGTACTATATCATATCATATCATATCATATCATATATCAAGAACCACTTTCGATTCCAACTGGCACCTTTATGTAATTTTTTCCCCACCCTGCATGCGTGCGGTGCCGTGCTCTGCACTGCAATGCCCCCGATTTGCATTCTGAGGAGAAAGCCAAGCAGACAACCAACACAAAGCCCAAGTAGCCACTTAGCATTTCATAGCTGTCGGCCGTGTCTCCCCAATGCATCCCCATCCGCACCCAACAGTCCTCTTGTTTGGTGCGATATCATGCTGGCATCGCGTCGCGTTGATCCACGACAAGGCTTTTAACCCATTTAGGGCGGGAACGCATCCGTGTAGCAGATCTACAAGCTTGTAGTGCGGCACCGAGTGCCGTGCTATACGAGCTTGTAGATCTGCTATTTTTTTAAAGTCGCGAAATTGTGTGCAATTCTCGGAATATACTGGTAAATTATTTCACAGCAAACGTTTTCAACTCCTATATCTTGGTTGGCAGCCAGCCAATTACATACCATTTCTGGGGTCCTTGACATGAAGTATATCGTTTGAGAACCACTGATATAGAAACGTAGGTTTTTCAAAAAACTGTCAGGATTTAGAAGACATTTGTACAATCTGGTCTCTGACCTAAATGGATTAATCACTGCGTAGTCAATGCCTCTGAGGACCCCACATACTGACTCCCCAATAAAAATGACCCCCCCCCGTCACCACCACCACTACCAGAAAGCCAGCGGATTTGGATCGCATTAAAGTAGATCAATGCAGGGGAACAAACTGTTTAACCTCCGATGGTGGGATGCTTGCCAAGATACTCCCCCAAAAAACCCCACACACACACACACACACACACACACAGGGAAACCAGTTCCTTCCACGCATGCAGGCTCCTGGAAAACGCACAGCGAAACCATGCAGTGCACACGGGTGTTTTCACCCCTCAACATCTTCTGACAGACATACTAGGGGTTGGAACATGTGTCCAGCAAGCCCAGCCCAGTAGTCACTTTGAGTGGCACGGCGTTATAACACGGCATTATAACACGCCCAACTCAAGTAAAAGAGAAGGATAAACCCCACCCAGTAGGGGCGAGGCTTCCCTCCCCATCCCCTCCCATATATCTCAGAGATATAGCTGAGGGGTGATTTCACCCAACACCTCAAAGCCTGTTGGACCCCACACTGAGAACCGGCAGGTATGAAAGGACCGATGATTTGCTTTCATCATGCGCCGCACCATCACTCAAGAATAAGGTCAGCTCTCTCAAAAATGGCGGATGGAATTAATTTGGGAATCAAGCTGTTCGAGTGGACACCGTGGCATTTCATATTTTCATTTTGACCTTTTCCGTGTCACAAAACGCACTACCTTTGTATTCCTTAAAAGAAAAGTGGCTTCCGTTCTGGCGTTCTAGAAGTGAAAAAGGGCACGGTGAAGCTCAAAGCACCTCGCTAGAGTATAGGTGAACTTCAGTGGTGTAAAGTGCATTTACTCAAGTACTGTACTTAAGTACACTTGAGATATTTTTACTATAGGGTTGTCCCGATCCGATCACGTGATCATAAGGGTACAGGCTTTAGTTTCGACATACTATTGGTCCGACAACAACAACCTACCTCAAACCCTAACCTAACCATAACCGCAAGCACGGAGCAGCGCATGTTCGCCAACCTTAACGCATGTTCGCCAACCTTAACGCATGTTCGCCAACCTTAATGCATGTTCGCCAACCTGAACGCATGTTTGCCAACCTTAACGCATGTTCACCAACCTTAACGCATGTTTGCCAACCTTAACGCATGTTCGCCAACCTTAACGCATGTTTGCCAACCTTAACGCATGTTCACCAACCTTAACGCATGTTCACCAACCTTAACGCATGTTTGCCAACCTTAACGCATGTTTGCCAACCTTAACGCATGTTCACCAACCTTAACGCATGTTCACCAACCTTAACGCATGTTTGCCAACCTTAACGCATGTTCGCCAACCTTAACGCATGTTCGCCAACCTTAATGCATGTTCGCCAACCTTAATGCATGTTTGCCAACCTTAATGCATGTTCACCAACCTTAATGCATGTTCACCAACCTTAACGCATGTTCGCCAACCTTAACGCATGTTTACCAAACTTAATCTGATCGTTTTCCGCATGTCGGTCCTATATGTTTATGTCGGATAAGCGTGCGCACCCCGATCGGGAATCGGGGTCGATCACATCATTTTTAAATGATCGGAATCGGATCGGGAGCAAAATAACGTGATCTGTAATTTTTACTTTAGTGGAGTGTTTCCAATTATATTATTTATTCTGTGTGTCAGAATGAAATGAACCAGTTACGAAATGCCTACATCAGATGGTATGAGCTGCTGCTGCAGACTTCATGCTGTGTGTGTGTGTGTGTGTGTGTGCATGTGCGTCTGCTAGCCTGCTCAGTGGGGGTTAGTTCTTAAATAAAGGGCTGGCAGCCTCTCTAGTCTTCAGTCAATAGCAGTCTGAGGCGCTGAGGTTATAGCAACACACACACACACACACACACACACACACACACACACACACACACACACACACACACACACACACACACACACACACACACACACACACACACACACACACACACACACACACACACACACACACACACACACACACACACACACACACACACCCCCATTACAGGCTTGTGGTGATAGAGGTCTGCGTGTGTGTGCGTTGAAGAAACTGATGTCAGGGTGTGAACATTAATCAGGTCCTGTAGTGTGAGTAGTCGTGCGGTGATGGATGAGCAGCATCCTCTCTGACCCACCAAGAGCCCCTGGACATCCTGCTCTATTGACGAGACACGCCCCCAGGAAACCCCTCCCTCCTATTGGCCGTCACTAACCTGCAGAAAGTGGTCTTCCGGTGGTTTACCCCACAAATCAATTATATAGTCTAGTCTGACCTATATAGTCTGGGATCAATACCAGTTTTGGTGTTTCTTATATCCGGAGCGGAGCAGAATTAACTTCACGCCATCAGGTGGCCGGAACACATGCAGGGCCGGCGTCCTGAATCTCCAAAATGATTCCCCTATAGTTTAAAATGTGTTTAGTTTTATATAATCGTTTTGTTTCTTTTGGTATACAATGATCGTTTAGTACATGGGGTGCCCAAAAGGTAGATCGTGATCTACGCCAGACTTGGTGTCGGAGTGTCCTTGAGCAAGACTCTGAACCCCCTAATTGCTCCCGCTGAGCAGGTTGGTGCCTTGTCTGGTTTCCTCTGCCGTCGGTGTAGGAATGTAATGCACAATCCATGAAAAGCTCTTTGGATAAAAGCGCTATATAAATGCACCATTTACATCATGGTGAAGAGAGTTGTCATCTACACAGACAAAACTATGTCATGAATGTAACATGTTGCCACCTCCACAACAACAACACGGTAAGGCTTCCAGCACCATGCAGTTCCTCTGCACTCAACCCAATAGCATCACAGTAACAGTGACTTCATCCTGACGGAACAACAACACATTGGTTCATTAGAACACCCACGGGCCACGGACAGACTTAACTTCTTTCAAACTTTTTCTAAGATATATCGCAAATAGATGGGAGATATACTGCATGAGCTCACACAGCGCATTACATCGTGACGCATTGATCAGCTTGTAGATCGGGTATTTTCTGTAGTTTTGAGCGGCGCTCTTGAGCAAAGTAGGACATTAATTTACGGAGAAAAAGAAGAAAAAATGACATATTTGGAGACAGGCAATTCTGCCCAACACAATGGTATAACAGTCCATTCACTGTCATCAAATTTGAAATGGATCAAATACTAAGGTCGTCCGGACTATGACGACATTCTGAAGAAGGGACATTGATATAGCAGTGTCTCATTTTGGAGGGGGACCCATAACAACATGAACAACAGACATAGTACAGATACATTCATATTCATACAGATAGCTTGCTCACCCTCTCTCACTGGAGTAAAAGTACAATATTTGCCTCTGAGACGTAGTGGAAGTAGTAAGTAAATGCATAGAGGTACTTCAAGTACAGTACTTGAGTGAATGTACTTAGTTATGATATCCCTACAGTCAAGTACAGTCAATTCATAAACAAGTTGTATCAAGAGATGTGAATATAGGGAAGTGATGTCATGCATCTCTCTAAGAGATATAGAGGGCAGGATACTCCAATTAAACGCAAAGCTCTCTTCGGGCTATAAAATGGAGGCAGGGGGCCCGCTGTAAATAAGGCTGGTAGAAGAGCCTCAGGCCGTGCGACCTCCCAACACTGGTGTGTGTAAATGAGGGAAACGCGTGTCACCTTGCTGTCACCTTGCACCGTGCGTGAGGAGATGCTGTGAGAGGCACTTTACACTGTTAGCCGGCCCTCTGGGACGTATAATGAGCTGGCCCAGGGAAAAGTACAAATACTGTACTTTGAGAGGTCCTGTTATCTATATCATGAGCGCTGTCGGGCAGAAACCTCTTATCTCCATATAACCTTTTGTCTTGTTGTTTTATCCTATACTTGATCATACTATACAGCGTCACACAAAAGCATAAAAAGTAGCAGATCCACAAGCTTGAAGCGCCACGTTTTGAGATTGTAGATCTGCTACTTTTGACGCTTTTGAATGAGAATCCCAAAAAGTTACATTTTTGGACATACAGTATGAGGTTTCCACCCGACGGAGACTGAACCGTTTTACCCGTCGGTTCTTTTTCTGTTTTTCTCGTGTCTATCTTATACAACCTGTATGTCCATCTTTTCTGTTTTAAAAAATCCACTTTATACCAGGTACATTCTTTTTCCTCACAGGCCAAAAGCCCATGCGTGTCTACTGTTATATACTACAGGCTACATTTGAGCACAGAGAAGGAAGGGATGTCCTTGGCCGAGCTGCGCCGCCACTCATTCACTCATCAGACAGATGCTGAGCAGCCTCATCATGAAAGCACTGAGCTTTATGTGTTCCTTTACCACGCCGCGCCGCCGCGCCGTGCCAACAGCAACTGGCAGCCATGCTGGCGCCAAGGTTAGCTGAATGACACGGCCCAAGTTACTGATACACTAACACAGTGGAGGAAAGTAACCAAGTACTGTAGCCTATCTATATATACAAGTGAAAAGGTGTACCCATACTCATTCTTCATGCTCTATCTCCGACCGAACCACACTTTTACCACACATTTCTATATGCAAAATAAATTCGCCACCCTCCCCGAACTGACATAGCCTATTTTTTAGCCGTTCAAGTTTCTTATTTACTCTGCAAATATTACTTTTATGAAAATCACGATCGAGCCAGCAGATAAACGGGTGCCACAACACGCCGAGAAACAAGGAATTTAACCACGCTACTTGCATACACTGCAACTCGCTTACAATTCGCAAACCTGGCAACACTGCCTGCCTCTTACGTCACCAGCTCTGCTCCTCCTGGCCTCCGTAGTCCGTCGCGCTCACAATCTGTCGCAGCCATCTTGCTTTTCTTTTGGATGGGCGAGTGGACATTTAATGCTAATAAATTAATTATAGGTCCAGCAAGCAAATCATGATGGTCTGATTGTGCTCAATAGGTCACAATAACATTACGAAATTAGGTGTTGTGTTTTGTATGGCATTTTCCCCAGTAGTAGTTGCATATCTATCTCAGCTTTTGCCTGATAGCACACATGCTAACGTCAGCAGCCATAGCAACATACAGTGTGCGCAGACATAACATGAGTTGTTTACAACACAAACACACGGCCTTTTCACCACGCAATACACACAACAGCTCGGGAGTTATTAAACCGAACGTGGACGCTGTTTCAGTGTTACATTTGCTGCGCATATCGGAATAATTGTAACGGCATGCATGATAAATGTAACAACGCTAAAAAACACCATTAAACATATCGTTTTCACCTTAAAGCTATTACATTTCATTGAAGCAACTCCTTAGCATTGTTTTCATACCATGGATGTGATAAGATAATGTATCAAACATAAGGGAAATATTAAATAGGATCGGGTGTACCAGTTTGGCCATTTCTTTTTTTTCAATGGGGCAATACATTGATTAAACAAACGTTTGATTGATTGAGTTGTACAACGTTATACAACCCTAAACTAATTTTAGAATACACTACACAATACAATACAATTTTAGAACATATTTTGCACGTTCCATTTTTTTACTCAGAGATCCCTTTAGCTACACATGTAATATTTCCAGGCAACGGACCTACACATGTCAGCTACCATAAACCACTTCAAGTTATTAGGACGAAATAACTGACAGGAGTGACGGTGCTGTGCTGTGAGTAAACTAATAGGGGAGAGCCGCCAAGGATGTAACATTTTGCACGTTTCATTCTTTTACTCAGAGATCCGTTTAGCTACACATGTAATATTTTCAGGCAACGGACCTACACATGTCAGCTACCATAAACCACTTCAAGTTATTTTTTTGATAAAACAGGTCGGGAGTTATTCAACCGAACGTGGACGCTGTTTCAGTGTTACATTTGCTGCGCATATCGGATCAATTGTAACGGCATGCATGATAAATGTAACAACGCTAAAAAACACCATTAAACATATCGTTCTCAGCTTAAAGCAATTACATTTCATTGAAGCAACTCCTTAGCATTGTTTTTATACCATGGATGTGATAAGAAAATGTATCAAACATAAGGGAAATATTAAATAGTATCGGGTGTACCAGTACCAGTTTGGCCATTTCTTTTTTTTCAATGGGGCAATACATTGATTAAACAAACGTTTGATTGATTGAGTTGTACAACGTTATACAACCCTAAACTAATTTCAGAATACACTACACGATACAATACCATTTCAGAACATATAATATTGGCCAATATGTCAAATATGTAAATATTACATATAATGGCATTGAATGGAAGCGGACCATTTGTAACACATGTTACAAATGACCCGCTTTTGCAAGTTTTCTTTGCAGTTGCTTACAGACCAGAATGAACGTGAATTCCGTCTAAACACGATGCAAACTAATGAAGAACATAAGCATGAACACATCCATGTGGATTTTTATTCACCAACACCAAAGACAAAAATTGTACCACACATATACTCCAGGTGTAAAATTAAACGCATTTTGAAGGTAAACACTTCAAACTTCAAACTCCTGGCCACGTAGAGTACGTTGCTGTACACATACTGACGCGATGGCGTCATGGTGGCGTTGACCAATCAAGATATAACGTCCATGTTACAACCGTGAAGCGTTACAACCTTGGCGGCTCTCCCCTACATTTGTTACTAACATTAGGTTGTGGCGAAGTAGACACGTGGCCAGCAGATACTGTGTTTTGGACAAACAGGCTAGGTATTGGTGTTGATTTGGGTCAACTGGACAAACAGCGTGGTGTTGTTTTGTGTCTGTGTTTGTGTTGGAGCGCCTCAGTGTGGCCGTACAGGTCATGTGCAACCTCTTCCACAGAGAGATGGAGACACTAAATCTCAGCTGGACAAACATGTTTGCATGCATGCATCGCTGCCTTGCATGCTGTGTGCTACTGTTGAGTCTGTCACTTACTTTGACTGATTTATGGCATTGTCTTTCTGTTAAAATCCAACTATGTTAATTTAAGAACTCTGGGCATATAGGTCATTGTTTATTCACTGTGCACACGTGTAGCCTATTGTATGTCAGACTGTATGTCTGTCCCACAGTCACAATCCTTTAGTACTTAGGCTGTGGAAATATTCAGGACAAAACAATGGTACATTTCCAATAACCCATTCGTTACTACATGTGGAGTCAACTCCCGCCATTTATTTCTTCCCATAGTGCGTGGCAAAGTCGCTCTGGGATGAGTGCGCGCGTAGCGCGCACGAAATTCTAGTACTTAACAGTTTGACTGCATACCCCGCGTTCCACGCCATTTCATCCATTGCCCCCCCACCCCACCCTGTGTAATGCGCTAAACCCGCTATTTGTTGTATGTGTTTAATTCGGCATTTTTTTATAATTTAAAAGAAATAGCGGATTTGTCGTGGACCTGGTGACGAGGCCGTCGCGTTATGATTGATGATGTAACCGGAAAGCGACCCGTGCACTGCATGGGCTGCAAGGGCTTCTGGGAAAATGAGTTCCACTATGTATGTTCTACGTAAACTGGCAATAAAGTGCTTCTGAGTGCCAAGTTTATCTGCAGCGCTGCAGATGATGACATTTGACTGACATACGAGCAGCAGAATCGGCACGGCTGACACTAATGGACTACAAAGGTGGTCCAACATAAATGAAAAGAGACAACTCGCAACACTGTTTTTTATTGCATATTATTTTTCCAATTTGTTTTTGTTTGTATGGGACGCTTTAGTGGCACAATAATGTTTTATTGTACAACCATTATATGTTCATTCAGAAATAGCAGATACAAGCTCGTACCGCGCCACTTCAGCGACCACATACTGTGACCTTGTAGAGATCTCTGACTGTCTGGCTATGCAACACTATGGACGTCAAGTCTATGTGCTTCTCTCAATAAATGTGTCATATTTTGTTTGCTGGTAGGATAATACTCTAATTAGTCACACTTGCCAAATTGTCAGTGGAATATTGCTGACACACAAACAAAGGAAGGAACTCATGGTTTCATGAGTGGCCGTTGGGATTCCAACTTCAACTGCCCTGAAAGTACAGACTGAAAGTCTGCTAATTAGTTTGTCCCCTCGTTAACTCCAAAAAACATGATATATATATTTTTCTTTCTGAAATGTGCAGTATTAGTTTGACTAGAATGGAAAGAACAAGTACATTGTTGTTTATTTTCCCTCTTTATTTGCATGCAAGCGTTTTTGCAGCTCGCTGCTCCCTCTGTCATATCACTAAGCCTCATTACACACACACACACACACACACGCACACACACACACACACGCATGCACCGCTAAACACTCATCCTTATTCCCTCCCCTACACAAAAACACTCCTCTGCCTCTTCTTCACGTCTGTCTCTGTCCTTCATCATCTTCATTATCTTTAGCCTATATCTCTCAGTCTCTCTCTCTCTCTCTCTCTCTCTCCCTCCCTCCCTCTCCCTCTCTCTCTCTCTCCCCCATCATGTCCAGCCTGCAGCAGAGGAGCTAATGCACTGTGAATTATTAATCATGAGGCACAACAAGAAGTCTCAGACTCTTGGAATTATCTGACAGTAGGTCAATCTGAGGTCTCTCTCTCTCTCTCTCTCTCTCTCTCTCTAAGATGCAACCACTTGAACCTATTCTGCGGGGTAACATTCCACAGCGGGTTACAAAGCATCATGGCGCGTTGGGACTTGTGAGCTTGTAGATCTGCTTTTTGGGGCAATGAGATTTGGTGTAGACGGGCAAAAAGGCGGTCCAAGTACAGTTGCAACTCAGGTCTGTTTTTACTAAGACTTTACTAAGACTGTACAAAAGGAACCAAATGGATAAGCCAGAGGGTCCGTGGACCTCACTTTGAGAACCACTACAATAACATGCATGCTATTGTATGATGGCATTTCAATCCATGGTTGTTGTGAATCATCTTCAACCAATGTGACAGAACAAGAAGTCAAACTTCAGTACGACGATAAATAAATGGGGAGAATGTCTGAGGGTACCACATGCAAATGCAGCCTCCCGGATATCAGACGTGTGTAATACACAACAAGAGAACAGAAATAGATGGAGGCTTGGTCGGTGGACAGAGCTAAAATTTTTCTTTCTACCTCTGAGCATGCTAAAGGTACAAATAGTTACTCTGACAGACAGGTGAAAACATGGTCACTTGTAACTATACGAGTTGTAAACTGTCCTGCATAGAAAGACAGATGTCCTCTTGGAGTTGAGTACTTGCATATGTAAAATAGGTGACGGCATAGCTATATAATCGAGGGCAAGACACGGGATAGTAGAATTATCATATCTGACATGACAGAAAGGACGTTTAGACTTGAAGAACAAGGGACATGAAGACGGGGTATAGCAGTAACGTGCGGTGCATTATTCTGGCATATCTGGGTTAGCTATTCATGAGGGGGGCTCTCCGGGTTAGGGCCAATGAAAGCACATTCTTCTCCGAGACGTTGAGAGATAGCAAGTCAATAAAACTCACTCTGGCAGAGGCGGAGCGGGGCCGACCGACCGACCGCTGCGGGAAAAGAGAAAAAAAAAAAAACACGTCTCTCTCTGACAACGATCGGGTGTTATCCTTCCTGTTGGCTGCATTATACGTCTGTTCAGTGTAGTGCATAACGTGATGCACAGCAGAGGAGTCTCCGTTGGGTGGAGACCTCATTATGTCCAAAACCAGGAGTCACATTTGAAAAATAGCAAAAGTGGCAGATCTCAAATGCTCAAAATGTGTCGCTTCGGCTTCGCACAGTTTCGAGATTCGAGCTTGCGGCTCTGCTACTTTTGATACTTTAGTATGACACTGTAGTATGAGCAAGTAAATTGTAAATGGTGCATTTATATAGCGCCTTTATCCAAGGCTCTTTACAGAGATTGTGCATTACATTCACCCATTCACACACACAGTCATCCACTGATGGCCATGCAAGGCACCAACCAGTACATCAGGAACAATTAGGGGTTCAGTCTTGCTCAAGGACACTACGACGCTGACTCTGGGGGAGCCCGGGATCGAACTGGCGACCTTGCGGTTGCCATCCAGCCACTCTACCCCTGAGCCACCGCCGCCCGTACAGAAGGGTGTTCATTTAGTTAATTAGACTGATGTTCAAGCTATAAGAAACGTGTTGCATTGCCATATACGCTCATTATCTCAAAATCAAGCGTATAGCCACTTCCATTATGCAATTATTATGCTATTAAACATGTGGTCTTGTGACTTGTAGAATGCAAGAACAGTAGGATGTATTGCATTGCACTCTTTTCTATTCAAACACCCAATGCTATGTGTTGTTCTAAAATGTCCAAAACAACAGGGCGGCATTCAAATCGATGCATGGATGTTAATGCGAGGCAACTTCCAAACAACATTGACATAAGATACTGAGTGGTTGACAAATGTACACATTAACACTAGCATGTCTGAGAGGTCATTTTGACATTTTTTTTTAGATTTTGAAGTTGATTATCTTTGCCCATGAAGCTTTCAGAAGGTTTCCCTTCCATGACATCCATCATCATTCCATCATCTCAGAAATGTTTGACATCATGAAACATTTCTAAATATGAATTTAAGCATACAGAATTATCTGTACTGTTTAACACTAGCATGACTGAAGTAAGCACATGCCACTTCTACAGTACAGATAATTCTGTTCTATTGCGTCACGAACATACTGTAGGTACTTACATATGAGTTGCACACACTAATAAAGCCCAGCTCAGTGGCCTTCTGGGTAGAGTGTCTGCTCTGAGACTGGCAGGTCGGGGTTCAATCCTCAGGTCAGCTGATACCAAAGACTATAAAAAATGGGACCCAAAGCCTCCCTGCTTGGCACTCAGCATCTAGAGTTGGCTTGTCCAGGGATGCACTTGTACATCATGGCTGAGAGGATGTAGTACTTGTACAGCAAGCTGCTTCACGGTACAGAAACAGGAGGACCTTTATATGGGCATCCATGGCTCAGAAAGGCTATACTTTAACTCTAACAAAGGAAAACACAACATCCAGCTGTCCTCCTCACACTGAACTGAAATGATGATCGGCAGCATGGCTGACACACCTGGCTTCTGGGTCCTATAGCCTACCACTAGCTCACAACACTAACATAATAGGTAGCAAATTAAATTGCCTGACTAAAAAAAAAAAAAAAAAAAAAAAATCTTAATAGGTAGCAAATGAAATTGCCTGACTAAAAAAAGAAAAAAGCTACTTACCGGTACATGAATTAAACATTGCAAAAATACCTGTTGCATATTACATATAAATAATAATCATAGATGATTTAGTGCCCATTTGCACATTCACAGTCGGGTGGAAACCTTCCAAAGTGGTTACTTTTCAGTAGATGGAAAAAAGAACGTATAGGCCTATGTTTGATATGTAGTCGCAAGTCTTATTAATAGGTTTTGAACGATGTTGACCATGTCTCCATGGAGATAAAACACACTCCCTCAGTGGAACCACCTGAGTACACACACATTATCTCACAATAATACAGTATGTTTGTTTTAGTCAGTGGTGGAACGATTTATTGACGTATTGTACCTAAGTACGTGGTAAATGGTGCATTTATATAGCACCTTTATCCAAGACATAATGTAGATTGTGCATTACATTCACCCATTCACACGCACGCACGCGCACACGCACACACACCGATGGCGGAGGAAACCATGCAAGGGTCCATCCTGCACATCAGGAGCAATTAGGGCTTATTAGCGTCTGGACACTTGGACACTAACTCTGGACACTAAGGGATGGATGTGAGAACCTCACGGTTCCCATCCGGTTGCTCTACCAGCCACTCTAGCCCTGAGCCACTGCTGTCGCCCCGTTTTGACATAATATTTGCCAGAACATTTTGAGGGACTGTATTACTGTATTTGAGTATGTATATATGTATATATGTATGTATCAATATTTTCTCATACAAATACTGTACACTTTCATTTGCTCCATGATGATTTGAAAGCTACATAGTTACTTATGGTCTTCCACCACTTAAGCCCTATTTTACGCTTCGTCTATTCCAAAATTGCCAATCTACGAGCTCACAACCGTCAAGGGTAGATTGGTTCTTTTCGCTACTTTTACATGTGGTAGGCTACTTTACGAATAATATACATAGTACTTATATAATATAATACCGGTATTATAATATAATAAACAAGATCTAGAGAGAGAGAGAGAGAGAGCGCGCGAGAGAGAGCCTTGTATGATAAAGAAGACAGCCATAAGTCAGCTGAACATGGCGGGGAGAACAGTGGGTGTGTGAGCCAGGGTGCACGTACACACGTACGTGCACGCACACAGGCATGCACACACAGGCACAAGCACACGCACACGCTGCGGTGGTGTAGAACGCGTGTGTCAAATTTTAAGTCGGTGGGGCGAACGGTTCTCAAGTTACGTGGATTACCACAGACAGACAAGAGACTTGGTGCATTTATAGATAGAACAACAATGGAAACAAGCCTTTTGTGTTATCCTTTTAGCACGTTTTTATAACTGTATTGCAAACTTTTAATAAAGTATTCAATCAAAACTGAACTCATCACACAGAGTGTTGACAAGAGCATGCCATACGGTGGTGATGACAACAATTCGTGCTAATGTGGAAGAAAATCCTAGCTGTCATTTCTCAGGCTAATCTCTTCTGTACGGATACACTAATCACTAGTCGTCTAGAATGCTCACAGTCCTTCATACAACAACATAAAGCAGGCTTTTAAAGGCACCACTTAACGCATTTCGACCTGAGGAGGATTCTACAAATGCCTTCCAAATCCTGACAGTTTTCCGAAAAATCTATGTTTCTATGTCGTTCTCAAACATTTTCATGTCAAGGACATTTGACCACCGACCCCCACCTGAAAATATGTTGTTCCAGGGACCCCCAGAAGCAAAGATTTGAGTTAAAAACGTTTGCTCTGAAAGAATATATTCAATGATTTGCGCCACATATTCAACATTTTTCAAGTTCATAGCGCGGCACTCGGTGCCGTGCTATGAGCTTGTAGATCTGATATTTTTCATTAGCTAAAGTATAACACGATGCTTCAAACACCAAAAGGAGTTTCCGCCCAGAATGGGTTAAAGTGAATATACAACACAATGGAATGAGCTTTCCAAAGTGGAGCTCAGTGCTTCAGTCAATACAGTATAGGTGTTCATTCACTCCTGCACACAAAAAGAACAAACAGCACTACCTTAAGCTGTTGACTATATTCATGTGTTGGGTTCATTCTTTTGCTATCGCTGTTGAATACTCTATTTTCTGGTTGGTCAATCAAAGCATTGTGCGCTCTGATATTTATGAATAACAGATGCTTGTGTTTGCCCTCTGTGTAACACTGCTCTGGAAGCAGAAAGCTTGTAAGCTGAGAACATCATATCTCTTTGTATTCTTGTCTCTGTCGGGTGGAAACCTCATGTCAAGTTTCAGGATTCAAATTCAAAAGCAGAAGATCTTCCGCAAGCTCAAAACGCGTCGCTTAATTCGAGATGCCTTTTGAGCATTCGGAGCTGGTACTTTTGCTGATGCTGTAGTTTGTATATGATCAAGCAGGGCATTAATTTAAGAAGAATCACACCCGTGTGAAGTGAGGGGCGCTCTTATCATCTCTTGTCAACAAAATAGCCGATTTGCTCTTCTACCTTATGACGTAAATTCTCCATTCATTGTCAATGGGAATTTAATGTTTGTGTTAACAAAATATCTGCACTATAGCTGAATATATAGGAGGGGCTAGCTCTCCTCAACAAAAAAAACACAGAGTTACATAAGAGGTTTCTGCTCGATATGTACTGTATTACATTTTTCATGGTACATGAAGGCAGAAATTGAAATAAAGACACAGTGCATCACATTACACTCAAAACACAGCTATCAATAGCCAGGAAAACAGCAGAGGTAAATACAGAACGTCCTCTCTCTCTCTCTCTCTCTCTCTCTCTCTCTCTCTCTCTCTCTCTCTCTCTCTCTCTCTCTCTCTCTCTCTCTCTGTCACACGCACGCACAGCATACCAATCCACATAATGTAGGCTACATCAACATAAATAATTTACGAAACAATATTCTGTGTCAAAGTATGTATTTCCTTCATAAGGAGTCGTGACGGAGGATCAACTATACAGTAAAATAAGACACCAGACAGACTGACAGGATGGAGCCTCATTCACTGACTGTTATAGATGTCTCTCTCTCTCTCTCTCTCTCTCTGGCGGAAAGTAACTAAGTATATTTACTCAAAGCACTGTACTTAAAGCTTCACTTGTGTAACACAGACTTGAACGTGTTGAAGTTTTAGGTCTGCCCCCTTCCAAAATAAAATTAAATAAAAGAAAGTTTTAACACATAGTCCTTTTACTTTGTTACTGTACGTTGGTATACGTTCACTGAAGGTGACAATTTGAATACCTTGTACAGTATAAGTACAGTATGTGTATAACCAGGGGTCTTCGCCATGTTGGCTTGTGGTGGACATTTTTGGACCCTGAATAACGTTAATGTCTGTAACTCTGAGATCAGCCCAAAACATTGCTTTTATTGTCGTGATTTGTCACAACTCCAGTTGGCTTAGTCTGCGGCGTAAACGTCTTTAAATAAATACTTTATGAAAAGTCTACGAGGAAAATGTCTGAACGGGGAATTATTTTCCGGGTCTCTCGAGGGGGCGGGACTGCTACGGTCTATACTGTACTTACTGTACGTACTGTACGGTGTCTGTCGAGTGGAAACCTCATTATGTCCAAAACTGTTACTTTCCAGGATTCAAATAAATACCATAAAAAACAGCAAAAGTAGCAGATCTACAAGATGAGGCCTTTTGTGTGACGCTGTAGTTGGATCAATTAGGACGGACGTTAATTCACGAGGGGGAAAGAAAATGCAAAAACATTTAAATATATGGAGATAAGAGCTTTCTGCCCGACAACAGCAAAAACCAAACTTGAGTAGTTGTTCCACCACCGCTC
>NC_137869.1:24430464-24435464 GCF_963924005.1 Protomyctophum bolini | reverse complement strand
TCAAATAGCCAAAGTTTAAATTCCACTGAAGTGGTCAATGTATGTTTTGTAGTAATAATCCAAATCTTCAAAGTAACTAGTAACTGAAGTCTTCAAATAATTGTAGTGGAGTAAGTGGAGTAAAAGTACAATATTTGCCTCTGAGATGTAGTGGAGTATAGCATAGCATACTGAAAATTGAAAATACTCCAGTAAAGTACACTTAAGTACAATTCTTGAGTAAATGTACTTGCATGTCCAAACCCGTTTCAGAATGGTGTGAGAATGGCCGCTCTACACAGCTCGGTATACCTGCCATGGTCACTACTTTTGTGATAAACATTGATTCACGAAGAAACATACAAAAGTTGACATATGGTGTTGCGAGGTTCCTACCCGACAGTGACGATGTGGTTTATTTTTAGTGCAACATTAATTATATGGCTAAATGTCCAACCGGGCAGGTGACATCATCCCACAGGTGACATCATCCCACTTGTTTCCTAATAATACAGCTTTAAGTAATTAATAATGAGACGTTGGCTCATTTCTGCCCCTCCTTCTTGGCTCGGGACATGTTTAACGGTGCTGTCTGCACGTTTGGTTAAAAACTATATTAGTAACACACAGAAAAAAAGCAAAACATATTTGACCGGGGAGCACTTGGAATTGGAGGCATTACATTTAGACTCGGTTCCACAGATATATAAATTGTGAAAATCTACAAGTTCACAACGGTTCGAGTTCACAACGCCTCACACTGTGAGGTAGATCTGCTATACTTTTCATGCTTTTGTATGACGAAAAGACTATGGATGTAAGAGGTTTCTGCCCGACAACAACGATATATATATATATATATATATATATATATATATATATATATATATATATATATATATTTAATGGGGGGGGGGGGGGGGGATGTTTTACGTCCTTGATGTGAAGACATTTTGACAAGCACTGATCCACCTCCTCAATCAACCTCCACAATCATCCAATTACCAAAATGAACGTTGCCCGGCGGGGGGTCCGCTGTCTGTGAGAAGACCACCGACAATTAAAGAGGGTCTCTCGTCATCATTAGCAGCACAATCCTCCCTCGGGGGAGGTGTGTGTGTGTGTGTGTGTGTGTGCCTCCCCCACCCCCCCCCCCCACACACACACACACACACACACATGCACACCCTTTCTTTCCCCCAGGGTCGTAACTCTTGAAGGTCATGGTAACATTTCACCTTCTGCATTTCTCATTTTCTTGCCACGAAAGCCCAGTTGGAGTTGGAGGATGTCTCTCTCCTGCTACCACGCTGGTTGAGGTGTGAGTGCGTGTGCGTGTGTGCGTGCGTGCGTGTGTGCGTTTCTATGAAGGCGATGCATCGTGACACGACATGAGGACAGGCTGCCTTTTCTCGTTCACTGTGTCAGTGTTGCTGGGGGGGAGGGGGGGGGGGGTTGCCAGATAACTGAAATTCAAACAAGGGTCCCTCATTTCTAAGAGAAGTAAGGGACGCCCAGAGAAGGATCAAATCTCACTGTATATGTATAGGCTACCGTAGTAAAGTAATGTACAGTTTTTGTACATTATGATAACCACTTGAACCTTAGCAGCATGCATACACCAAAGCACCACATTGTTATTAAAAATTATAATAATAAAAAAAAAACTGCGGACGCATTGTGAGCTTGTAGATTGTCTACAAGCTATTTGGTGTAGAGGGGGACGGGGGGACGGACAGAGTGCCCATGGGGTCAGCAGTCGACGAAGAACCATTACAATATGGTTCTTTAAAACCCATTCAGGACGGGAACCGCTTTTGTTGTTTTAAGCATTATGTTATGCTTTTGCTATTGAAAAATAGCAGATCTACAAGCTCATAGTGCGGCTACAAGCTTGTATATCTGCAAAAAAAAAGTGGTACAAATCTTTGAATAATATATTCTGTCAGAGGGGGTCGGCGGTCAATTACATATAATTCTGGGGGTCCTTGACATGAAATAGTTTGAGAACCACTAACATAGAAACATAGGTTTTTCTGAAAACTGTCATGATTTAGGAGACAATTGTATAATCTGCAGGTCTGAGGTCCTAAATGGGTGAAACAACTTTGGTCTGAAAGATTCTTTCCGCCACCAGAGGTGGTTCTTCCACGCAGGATCACTCATGGACACCCAGTTTCAGTTCCAGGTGTCACCTTTATATTGGCCCTACATGTGTTCAGCCCAGGGCTGGCGTTAAAGATAAAGGAGGGCGGCCTTGTACATTTCATCTGCAGGTCCTAATAAAACCCTCGCTGGCCAAGCATTGATCTCTCCAACAATAATCCATTTAGAACTGGAGTGTGTGGAGAGAGAGAGAGATAGTGTGTGTGTGTGTGTGTGTGTGTGTGTGTGTGTGTGTGTGTGTGTGTGTGTGTGTGTGTGTGTGAGCCATGTGGTGCCACCTCAATTATTTATGGTAGAGCGATGCAGCGCTTCCTGTCTGCGTGCAACAATGCACCCTGGGAAACCTGTTATCAGGGTGGCCGAGGGAGGAGGGGAACCGCTGGGGGTAAGAAGTACATATACTTTACTTTACTAAGGTAAGAAGTACGTACTCTGATCATTATTTTTTACTCAAAGCGGCACTTGTACCCTTGTAACGTTCTCAAGATAAGTAACCTATTCTACCCCGGATTTGAACCCGGTTTCCTCAGCACGCTGTTGCCATTGAGCTAATAGAGCCACCTGATATGAAGTCAGGGGACTTATATGTGGCCGGTTAAAACTGAGGTTAGGGTTAGAGTTAGGGTCAGATTTAGTGTTAGGGTTTGTAATGTCGGACAACGCACATCGCCACTGTCAAACCAGTAGCCGTGATCAACTCAGAATGCAGCCTATACTGAACTTCTCCAAAAGGTCACAATATAACATTTGGCACTGTGGAGACGGTTGAGGTAGATCAGTATAGATGCGTCTATACAGGAGCATTGAATGCTCTGATTAAACGTGATTCTCAATGCATTGATGACATTCAAATCCGCTCGAATCTTGACCAACTTGTAGGTCGACTATTTTCTAAGAGATGCGCCTGGTGAGGGTTTAAACCCCACAGCTACGTCGAGTCCGCCTACAGGAAATACGTAAGCTGCGACCATGAGACCCGTTTCTGAATTTGTCTATAGAAGATCTTGTGAATCATGGGAGAGGGAGGGTATAGATGTAATATAATCAGAAAGAATAGATGTAAGAGATGTGAGAGAAGACAGGAGAGGATGAATAGATAGAGATGAGATGGGTTGAGAGAGAGAGACAGAGACAGAGAGAGAGAGAGAGAGAGAGAGAGAGAGAGAGAGAGAGAGAGAGAGAGAGAGAGAGAGAGAGAGAGATAGACAGAGACAGAGAGAGAGAGAAATGGAACGAGGCAGAGAGGGATGGAGAGAGGGAGGGCGGAGGACAGGACCTTTCTAAAGTGAGACATGAGCAAGTATTGATCAGAGCAGATTTATTGGTTTGTATTGTGCTGGGTGAAGACATGCCATGCAGCCCTGCCTCATCCTGTCCTCTGTGATTTAGCCTCCGCGCCGACCACCACCGTCTGACATCTAGTTAGTAACATGATGGAGAAATAAAATGTTAGAAACGCAATCTTATGTCGAGGCAGGGGATCTTTATTTGTTCACGTTGTATCAATCTAGTCTGATAGGGCTGCCCGAGCCTTGCTAAAGTGCATGTGAATCTAAAAATATCATGTGAATGATAACTGGATTTTTTTGAACGCTTTTATCTAGGATACTTTTCCCAGATGGAGGATCACCTGGCCGTTCGCTGACTTCTGGTTCAGGCCATTTCTCTCCCTTTCAATAAGGTACCTCATTGAAAGGACCTTTGCACGGACACAGACTGGAATCAATGCTGGCAATCAATGAGTTAATTGGTCAGATGGGTGGGCCATGGGCATTTTCAGGGAAGGTTTATTTTAATGATCAATTGTATTTTCTGGCTTGGATCAATGGACCTAACATACAGTAGTATACTACGTTCCAATTTAGTGGTACAGATGTGACACGCCAACGTTTCAGAGAGCCTATACCATTGTGAAATGGTGGCAGGTGTTAATTGGCCTCTTTTCCACCAAAGGACAAATCAGGATCGACAAAGGGAGGAGAATACCTTACAAGGAAAACCATTCAAAGTGACGAAGCCGTCAGATGTCATGTCTGTAACACAATGAAAACTAAAAAGAAATCTACAATAAATAAATTCAAAATGAATACAATCTTAAAGATGGGGTGCCATAGTGTTGTATGTGTCTGTGGAGTTAGCATTGCTCTAACCCCAGGTGTGGTTATAATAATGCATGTCTGGGCATTTTTGGTTTCTTCCTGAAAGCTGAAAGCCTTTGAGTCAAAAGGCCCAATCGAAATACACAGCTTTTAGTGACACACTAAAATAAGCCCATCCCCTTATTATCGTACAACAACAGCTGTGGGTGTGGCTCAAGTTCAGTTCATAGAGTATAAAGAAGGATAGAGACTGAACCCCCAAAATGTCCAAAATGCGGAAGTGCAAACGAGTGCTCAATGTTAAACCCCAGATGCACAGGTTTTCCTCGTCATAACTCCACGGGTCCGCATGCAGTCCCCACTCTTACCACTAGGGCCAAGCGCCTCAACGCTGGAGAGCTTCACTGGGGCCTTGGTGGCGCAAACCAGGTATACTTAATGAACTGGTGTGTGTGGCCATATTAAAGCATCATTTAACACTTTCTGTTCAGTTTTTAAATAAATCTTCCTCCTAGTATATCATGGCACTGCATCTTTAAGTGTTTAGGTAATTATTTAGGGACATACATGCAATATCCTCATGTCCCACTAGCAGGCCCGCAGCCCACAGTTTAGGAACCGCTGCCATAGTCTATATTCTCCATTAGCGGCTCAGCGCCAGCTTTGGTTAAATCCGTGTGGATTTGTCCTTCCTCGTTTCACCCAGCGTTTAGCACCGCCCTCCCCCCGTGTGCCGTGGGTAATTCCCAGCGCCCT
>NC_137869.1:24370464-24425464 GCF_963924005.1 Protomyctophum bolini | reverse complement strand
GCTGTCACATTTTATCAAATTGTTGGTGCGATGGAGAGCAGTGTCTCCGCTCTCCCTGGAAGCCGTGCATTACTTAGCCCGGCGTGCTCTCGCTTTAAAAGCTTTCCAAATGAAATGATGCGCGACTCGAGACGCTCGCGCTTCCGTTTACACACAAACTGAAGGACATTAGCCACTTACAGTAAAGGCCTGTATCCTTAAGCTCGTCGCGGGCAGAAACCTCATATCTCCCCATTTCTAACTTTGTACGTTTTCTTGTAGAAGTAAAGGTATATCAATACTGCGCTGTGGCCAATGGTCATTTGAGTGACAGCATACCTTTCGCACTTCCACCCAGTTCCGCCTTCCCTGCGACTCCCCGCGATTCAGGTCGCTCCAATGAACTGCAGTGGCGAATGGCCCACAGTGTATAGGAGCCTCCTGCTCTCCTGTTTCCTTAGTGTGAGGCAGCTTGATGTACAAGTACACCCCCTGGACATGATGTACAAGTACACCCTCTGGACATGGTGTACAAGTACACCCCCTGGACATGGTGTACAAGTACACCCCCTGGACATGGTGTACTAGTACACCCCCTGGACATGACTACTATGTTGCACTTGTTGCATGGACTTATCCCAATCCAACCCTTGACGCTGAGTGCCAAGCAAGTCTATCAACTTGTCGATCGGCTATTGTGAGTGAAGATAACTAAGACCTGAGGCTGATTCTACAAATGCCGTAAATAAAATCAGTCGTTCTCACCATAGATATAAAAACCTAGATGCCTCATTTGCCGCTGCATTTGATTGGAGCGATCTGTATCACACGGGTAGGCGGAAGTCAAGCAGAAGTGCAGAAGGCACGCTGGCCACGCCGCCATGACTCAAAGTGACTACTGGCCAATTGCAGAGCGTATCATCTAAATCAATCCCTCACCGACGCCCCATGAGGAGGCGTCTATATGTCTATGGTTCTCACACATTTCAACATTTTTCTAAACATAAATAGCAGATGTACAAGCTCACGGTGCGGCCCGAAGTGTCGCGATTATGTGCTATTCTTGAACAGCCAACGCAAAGATCTAGCTCTTGGATGTGCGACGGCCTGGCAACAACATGAGCCCGGTGGGGCGCGGCGCAAACCACTACAAAATACTGATCTCCTTTAGATGATGAGCCAAGAAGGGCCTTGCGGTTCCCCCATACATGCATGCAGAGCTCCTGTGCTCCAAAGTGCCTTTTCATTCCGTCGGCCGGCCAGTCGGCCGCACTGCACATCCATATTTCATACATCCTCAGTGCCAGACCATATAAGCCTCGCGCCATACACAAAACTTTTTTATGTTTCTTTTTTTTCTTCCATAAATTAATCCCTATGGAGCACCAAAGTCTGACTGGAACAACATATTTGCAGATGGGGGTCGGTGGCCAATTAATTTCTGGGGTTCCATAAAACTGGCGTTACAGAAAACTGTCAGGATTTAGAAGGCATTTGTAGAGCTTGTGACTAAACAATAACTTTCCTGAAAAGTAACACTTTTGTACATACAAGGTTTCCACCCATGAGGCGACGATCTCATCAATGTGTCCAACCTCGATCAGTGTTGCCAGATTTTGTGATAGAAACAAGCTGCCATGAGTCTACGAAAACAAGATCAAAAGATGCGACTACGTGATCACACAAATACAATAACACGTTTGAGAAACACTGATTCAAAGTTGGACAACATTAGCAAGCACGCCCAAATAAGCAAACACTTTAGAAACAAGCCCAAACTGTAAACTGCAACCACCAATATTTACAAGCAACTTATTTTTTTTACAAGCAAAGAAAGAAAAACAAAGGCTACATAAGTAGACTTGGCAAATGTATACAGTATGTGTACTAAATGCTAGCTACTATAAAGAAATACCCCCCAAAAAATAAATCCATTGGAAAGGCCATTAGTGGAACATAGACTTCATGTTTCATTTCTTGGTGATTCAATCAGTGCGTAACCTGGCATAGACATGCAGTCATAGCCAACAGCCTATCTATCTGCTTTCTATCTGAATGGCAGCCTCCAGAAATAGCCTGTAAAGTGCCTATCGTATGGCCCTGTATACCCCGGCCTGTTTGACACTGATAGTCACCTGACATATATTTTTCATGGCCTCGCCCCGGATTCAGGGCAAGCATGCCACCCACACACACACACACATGCACGCACGCACACGAGCGTGCATGTATAAAACATTTCAGACACACACTAACAAGCAGCCTCATCCACAGAAGCACAAACACACATTCCTTCTCACTCTTACATACTGTACAATGCACACACACACACACACACTTACTTTACTTACTAGTCAACACTTCAAAAACACTATAAGTGAAAGCCCTAACACAAACACACACAACCACATATATGCTGGCATGGTTCTTAAACCTTTTCATGGATCGGCTTCAAGCGTTGAAAGTGTCTCTACTTGTGTAACTGGAGAGTTTTTGTGTTTGTGTGTATCTGTATGTGTGCGTGCACGTGCATGCATGTGTGTATGCATGTACTCACTCGTGCGCGAGCAATGCCCCTCGGATCAGTTCACTGTACAATATTAGAAAATTGATATGCAAGTCCAGCCTGTATCTGCAGCCAGCGGTGAAAGGATTGGAATGATCACTCGCTTGAGAGAGCAATAAAATACCTCTTCTCTCCTGCAGATAGACACACATTTATCCAAGCACGCTGCCGGCTAATAGTTCCATATATTATCTCTACGCAGGCCAGCACATTTATAGAGCGTTCGTTTGCTGTCGTTTTGGAAACCGGGCGTGTACAAAACTGTTCCTTTTTTAATTATTATTGTAAGAAACATTTTACCAGAGTGAAAGTAGCTGATCTACAGACATGGCATATGACCTCTTCACACTTCTCTGTACATATTGCAGTCTTTCCCCCCCCTTCACACTGGAATGTCACATGCTTCATGTCACATCTCAAGGAAGTAAAAAGGTTGAAATGGGCCTACAACAATGTGCGACCACAGCAGCAAGATGTGTGAACTTATAGCGATAAAAGAAGGTTAGCCAATGGAATACAACCACCCCAATATACTATCTGTACCAAGTAGACCTACTGCACAAGAAAACAGAGCTGCTACCTTTAGACACAATTTAGTTAAGAGAGAAATAACTTCTTCATTTTCAATAGCTTTTATTACATTTTGACACTTGCTTTGGTAATGAAAATGTATGTTTTCTCATGCCAAATAAAGCTCCTTTGGATTTAAATGAATTTAATGATGGAGATACAGGGTTTCCTCCTGACAGCACCAGGGCTGGTAGCACTACACACTGTCCCTCTGTTAGAGAGTTGAGTTATGCACCATGCTGTCCATGGGTCAGTCTCTAAGATAATATTAAATTTGATTATATATTAATCCCCATGGGGGGGTAATTATTCATTTTCCTCACAGGAAATTACGCCCCCGTGCCCTTGCAGAAAGTGTCCGAGGAATGCAGATGAATATTAAAGAGACAGTGCTCGATTTCACTATCACACCAGCGCTGTTGGGACGAAACGTCGTCTAGTGCCCAAAACGAGTTTCAGGAAACAGAATAAAAATAAATAAAACCCCCAAAAACCCTGTGTTCCTGTGTATTTATCTTCAAAACACCGGGAGGGGAGAGAATGGATCATTGTCATTACAAAGAGATTAGCACACATTAGCATCAAGTCAACAAAGTGGCGCCGTGCGTTGATGTTTACCTCATCATAGCGGGACAGTTTACGAACGACTTTAAACCATTTAAGCCTGATTTTATACACTTCCTGATACGATGGTGTCGCACCCAAAAGGGTTTTTGAAAAGAATATATATATATATATATTTATTTAACCCTTTGGGGTTTTGTATTCTGCCTATAATGAAATGCCCGAAATAGGTATGCAAGCTTGAAAGTGGTTAATGTTTCCGCGGCCGCTCAGTGACGGTGACAATCACTCTAATCCTAAAACAGTCTGTTGGAAAAGTGAGGGCAAGTTTGCCTTGATATGTCCTCACAGAGGACAATAGGTGTGCACGCACGCACACATGCACGCACGCACGCACGCACACGCACAGGCTTATGTGATATACGAGTATGCATTTGATCAGTGGTGACATCACCTAACAGGAGGAGTCTGGCTATAAAATGGATTACTTCCCAGCTTCTCAACACCGCCATAAATTAGGACAAGTTTGTCCAAAAGGGAAAGGCGTGGCAAAGAAAATGCATGAACAAGAGTAAGAGTCAATGAAGTTGAGAACGAATTGTCGCAGTCGGGAATTTTCAACTTTTAATATTTTTGTGTGGCGCTGTATGATCAAGTAGAGTGTTAATTTGCGAGAACAATGGAGATAAGAGGTGACTGCCCCGATAGCAACAAAACCCAAGTCTGGACGGATGGCCATGTTGTAGAGTGGCTGACGGCCACTCAACATGTTAAATGGTCAGATCTGGCTGGGCCTCGTACATTTGATCATTTTAATGATCAATCAATCAATTGCTTGAATCAATGGAACTAGCATATTGAGTTCCTATAAGTGCTGGTATCACAATGACATTTTCAAGGTTTTAAAGAGAGAAACATAATATGTATAGTTATATTAAAGTTGTGGGTTCAAATCTGCCACGGTGCATCCGGCTTTGTCAAGCGTCTACAAAGTACAAACACAATTGGCCCGTGTTCAGGCGAGGGACGCCGGGCGGTGAGGGCAATTTGTGTCACTGCAACGTACTCTTATGGGAGGAGGCTCTACGTCTACATCCTCCCGGTGGAGGCTCCTCACTGGCAGGCAAGTCAGTAGGATACAACAGCAGTGACAACACACAAATTAATGGTTAAACGGGGAGGAAAAGAGGTAAAAAGCAACAAAAAAACTCTAAATAATATACACACGCACGCACGCACACGCACGCACACACACACACACACACACACACACACACACACACACACACACACACACACACACACACACACACACACACACACACACACACACACACACACACACACACACACACACACACACACACACACACACACACACACACACACACACACACACACACACACACACACACAAACACACACTCATCTCCCTGTTAGCTTGTTCTTGGCGCGTGTATAACAGACTCTAAACACACACATTATACCCTTGACTTAAGAGTGTGCTACTCTATTCTCAACCTGTACCACGGAAGGCATCCCCTGTGTGTGTTATTATTATTATGATTATGATGAGGCATTTTACATCGCCGCTGGCAAATGAGCCTTGATTACCACTTTCACATTATTGCCCAAATGCATGTTATATTGGTGCTTGGCTCTTGTTTAATGTTTGTATATTATAACAAATATTACAGACAGACGTCCAGGACAGACCAAACGTTGGGCAGAAACCACTTATCTCCTATATTTCAATTTTTGTCAAATGAATGCCCTACTTCTTCATACTAGAGCAGTGCTTTTCAACCGGTGGTCCGGGGACCACCAGTGGTCCTTGAGGAGGTTCCAGATGGTCCCCAGCTAAATGATGGAGAGTTGGTAACCAAATGGACCCTTACAGATCATTAACTCTTGAGAGTGTGAAATTAACAAATTGTTGTTAACACCCCGAACGCAACGGAGCACATTTCAAGGTGCACCAGGCGCCATATTGGATGTAGCTGAAGTAGCTAGATGTAGCCAAAACACTCCCGAGGCGAACGACAACAACGGGAGGTATGATTAATTCTAACGCGACTAGCGACAGGAGCGCGATGGGCCGTCTAACACATGATCTTTGGTTATAGAATTGGACGGATTGATTTAGATCAAGAGTTATTCACGTTTTAAGATTTTTGATCTCACCCGCTAAAATGGGGGGGAACATTTTGTATGGCGTCCCAACCGGAACTGACATTGAATGTTGCCCCAACAGGCGCTCCCAGCCTGTGGAGCGATGCGCTCGGTTATGATATCAATACAGTTCCGTCCTGTGATTAATCTCCGTCCTGAGCGTCGAGCTTTACTATTTGATAGGACGGAGAACTCTGTTTATGCCGCTCAGGGTGTTAAAAATCTGCATTACTCAATTTACCAGAAGTCGACACAATTAGAAGAATTGTTATTTTTGATCAATGTTTGCCTGATATCTCTCCTAATGGTACCAACATCAATACAGCATGGAATTGTGGATAAAATCTTATTCGACTAAATATTCTTAGTTTTGGGTCTGAGAGGCTGAATCTCATCAGATGGTGGTCCGTGGCACAAATGCCGAATACATAATGGGCCTTGATATGAAAAAGGTTGAAAACACTGTAGCGTCACACAAAAGTTAGCAAGAAAAGCCGATCTACAAGCTCAAAACGCATTGCGTTGTGACATGTTTTGGGCTTGTAGATTTTAGAAGGGCTATTCTATTCTCGCTGCTTTTGAATTTCAATCCTGAATAGTTTTGGACCACCTGACAGCAAACAACGATTATAAAGATGGAATGCAGAAATGACAATAAATGTAAGGTAAGCCTGTAAAGTGCTTCCTGTTTACGTTTTCATGTTAAGTATTAATTAACATATTCTCTTTTACAGACTTTACTTGCACTTAACACACATTAACCCTGGCCTCCACATTTTGGAGGCCAGACCACTAAAGACTTATAAATGCCCTATTAAATAAATAATACAAAAAGAAAATAGCATATCTACAAGCTGTTATCGCATGATGACACGCTTGTTCATAGGCTATTTAGAAATCAAAATGATTTGATACTTATTTAAGTGATTATGTAATGTAATGTTGTGTTATGTTGAAAAAGTCCAATCTTAATTACTTCCTGTCAAACGCAAACAACTAAATGTACAGTTGGTTTTGTCGACAAGAACATTTTGGCAGGCCTTCATGGCGTTGTAGTGCACTTGGTTGCATGCGAAAAATAGCTGATCTAGCGTGGAGATCTGCAATTTTCAGAGCGCAGACAAATGACTTCTCTTAGTTCTACTCACTGGATCTCTTCTCCACTAGTCTCTCCCTAACATTTTAGTCCACTGTAGTTTTTTGTTTGGTGACAAAATTGTCAATATATATATTTAGTAATCATAGCTTATAGTTTTTATTTAGTTTTTGTTGGTAAAAAAAGGTAGTCGACCAACAATTCTTCATCATAGTTTTAGCCGACAAAATTAACACAGAGGGTCTGTCCCTGCACTTGCTGCCCCGCCCCAATGCATGCTGGGATAAGCTCCAGCCTCACGCGACCTCAAATTAAATCAAGCGTGCATAAAAGAGTAATGAAGGGGGGTAATTAAGACGATAAGGTCACTGGGAGATATAATAACCTTTGATTTGGGGGTGGCACCAGCAGGCGGGCTGACCCCTCTGGGTGGGGTGTCCCCCCTCCCCTCGTCCCCACCCTGAGGGAGGCGACGGCTATTCATCATATAGTACCAGATAGAAGAGACGTCTGGGTGCCTGCCTATAGCGGTGGAAAACGTATACTCGTTGTTTTGACTTGAGTAAGAGTATATCAATACTGCCATATAGAAATAGTCTGTTACAAGTAAAAGACCGGAATTCAAAATGTTACTAGAGTAAAAGTACAACAGTATTGGCGTCAAAATGTACATAAAAGTACCAAAAGTATAAATTAGTCATTGTGCAAAATGTCCACGGCCGTTTCAAGTTTTCAAAGATGTATAAACATCTTTTGAAAGTATCAGCTATTTTCAAATGAAATGTATATGGCTGAAGTGGTTAATGTATGTTTTGTAATGTAACTAGTAACTAAAGTTCTCAAAAAGGCAAGGCAGCAGCTTTATCTTCTCAGGAAACTGAGAAGTTTTAATGCTAGTAAACACACCCTGACCATGGTCTATCACTCACTGAGAGTGTTCTCACTTTTAACATCGTGTCCTGGTTTGGGAATCTCTCAGTTATAGATAAAAACAAGCTCACCCAGGTAGTCAACCAGGCAAGTAAGATCATTGGAGACAAACGATTGCAACTTCAGGACTTATACAACCGCTCCATAACCAAAAAAGCAATTCAGATTTACAATGATTCTACCCACCCTCTTTGCTCTGAATTTGACTTGTTGCCATCGGGCAGGAGGCTTAGGGCAAAACTAGCGAGAAAACTAGCGAGTCTACAGTGGGAGACTCAAGTCTGCTGACCGATGAGCCGGTCATGAAAGTATTGACTCAGGAATGCGACAAAAACAATCACATCTCAATGAATTCAATGCTTCCCCTGTTGTGTGATATGACTCCTACACTTGCATACTCAAAGAACACAGCTGTAGTTTTTTCACTTGTACCAGAGCATGTTCTTTTATATTTGTATAGTATTTCATCAAAGTAAAAAAATAACCAAGAGTGTAGTTCTTCCACCAACTGGAGACGATGGCTCATCATCACCATCAGCATCATCATCAGCGTCTTCTCCCAGATAGGAGTAGACAGACATGGCTCTCACTCTCTGGGCGCCCGTCGTCTAACCCCCTCCCCCTCCCTCCTCCTCCTCGCGGCCTCTGCATACAGCGCCGCCACTCCTAACCAGGAAACGTCTACGCATCAAAACCCATTAAAGTGTCAAGCCTTCTCCTCACGAGGCCCTGAGGGGCTGGAACCAGGTCACGACGCTTGCCACACACCGAAAAAACTTATGGATATATTCCTTTTTTTTCCCTCTTTTGTTTTTCCTTCCTTCCTGCCCTGGTTTTCTCTGGCAGTCACAGATGTCATGTCAACCGTATAGCTGTCAGGGTAGAATCCTCTTATCTCCATGTTCTATCTATTTTTTTATTTTTATTTTTGTTTTGTGAATTACGTTGATCATCACTGCAGCGTCACACCAAAGCATCAAACGTATGGAGCTTGTATAGGTCTGCAATTCTTAGCTATTTTGGAGGAATTTGACACATGAGGCTTTCCACCCGACAGAGACGTTGTGTTAAACAGCTTCTATCAGAAGAAGGCTGAGGACGACGCAGAGAGAGTCTCTCTCTCTCTCTCTCTCTCTCTCTCTCTCTCTCTCTCTCTCTCTCTCTGTATTAGTGGTGGACAGTAACTATACCACTTAAACCCTATGGTCACCGGAAGTCCTTCAGGGCTATATAATCGTGTCTTTTCTGTTATTTTCTGGGAAAAGGCTTTGCTTCGCTGAAAGTGAAAATGGCCTATCGAGAAGCGTGAGGCAGCTTGATGTACATGAGTACACCCTGGACATGACTCTAATGTCCAACCCTTGATGCTGAGTGCCATTATTGGCACTGCATTTTTCAGAATATCTGGCAAGACCCATGCAGCCAGGGATCGAACCCCGATTTCTGCCACACTAAGTAAAACTACATTGAGGTATTGCTATACTTTTATCTCAATACTCCTTCCACCACCTAAAGATCACGCATCTCTCGTTATTAAACTGTGGTCCCTCTCTCTCTCTCTGCAATGTTCCACCATTCATTTGCATACCGGTATCTATACGTATACGGGCACCATATGCTAGCTGACAAGATCAATATGGCACCGCTTGGCAGAAGGATGAGAGGCACGTGCCGCACCCCCCTCCCCACACACACACACACACACTCCCACAGTGTCTTGTCACCTTTGGTCTCACATTAACCTCCCGGCCGCCCAGGTGCATCCTGTTATACTCGGGTTATGGAATGTCAAACTTTCACCTCATATATCTCTTGAAAACAAAGTTTGGCTAATATTGGGGTGTTGCGGTGTAAAACAGGTTTGTGTGTGTGTGTGGGTGGGGGGGGGGGGGGGGGGGATGACACTGATACAAGCAAAGTGAAAGTGGAAAAAACAGGAAGTGGAGGGAGGAAAGAATAAATTGGCTGTTTATTTTTATAGGTGACATCTAACAAGCTCTCCTATGGTAATTAGACTACTGCGGAGCCCACATAGGACACACACACACACACACACACACGTGACGTGACGTGAGGCAGGAGTTCTCCATAAAGTGCTCTCATGATTATATATTTCCTCATCTTCTCTCTCTCCAGTCATTCACAGCCATTTCCATTCCGACTATGTTAATGGCCTGGAGGCACTCACGCACACACACACACACACACACACACACACACACACACACACACACACACACACACACACACACACACACACACACACCAATAGGCCAATAGTGACTTTGGCATGTGAGTCATCTCCTATATAGCTCATCATGCAAAGGGCGATAAAAGTCTGCGTATGCATGCATATTTGTAATGTGTGCTGCGGTGTGCACGCGCGTGCACACTTGTTTATGGGTCTGCTGCATATTTATCGTTATGTGCTTGTGTGCGTCTGTGTGTGGGTGTCATCACTGACGTAGACGTCATGCAAAAACTCCAAAAAGGTGATAGATCATAGATCACAGTATATCAGAACCATGAACACACAGAAGACAGTAGATGAAAGACACACACACACACACACATGCACGCACGCACACACGCACGCACACACACACGCACGCACGCACACACACACACACACGCACACGTACACGTACACGTACACGTACACGTACACGTACACGTACACACACACACACGCACGGGCACACACACACGCACGGGCACGGGCACACACACACGCAGGTGATTTATGTCAGGCCCATGTATGTCATGTGCCTACAAGGTGAAGTGTGATCAATGCAGTGTGCTGCCTCCTCATTATTTACCCACACAACAGCAGGTGATCCAGCTCCATCATATCAGACGACAGGGAGCTACGTATGGCGAAGCCTCACACACTTTGCAAAAGGATAGAACCATGGGGGTTACCAACATGTCCGACCGTATAACACGGACAAGATGTGTCCGTGGCAAAGTCTAAGGTCTTGTCCCGTGGCGACATTTTTTTTATACTTTTATACTGTTCTTATTTTGACCTAACTAATTCTTCAGAATAATGTTTGACACTAATTTACTACAACTCTATAACTCTATGGAACCTTAGGAGTCCAACTACTGGTGGTTCTCAAATGTTTTATTTGCAAGGATCACCTTAACTCTGAGAGTGTTCAAATGGAACCAAATGGACCTGTAAGGGTCCATTTGGTTCCATTTGAACACTCTCAGAGTTACAGACCTGTTATGGTCATTCGGGGCTATATTTATGTTTAGGCTATCTATCTATTTACTGTTCTACCACAGCACACCTGGCTATGACGTGACATTAAACTTTACACCAGCACACCTGGCTGTGACGTGACATTAAAGTTGGAACACCGGAAGGTTATTTTTTCCCCCCGCCAATTTCCTGAAAAGTAAAAGTGTTTTGGACATTCAAGGTTTCCGGCCAACAGTGTTGATATGGACTACTATGCACTGCTAACAGGCACCACTGCATGATCTATTCTAAAGGAACCTATAGTGTGTATGTCTGGTCTGCATGTGTGTGTGTGTGTGTGTGTGTGTGTGTGTGTGTGTGTGTGTGTGTGTGTGTGTGTGTGTGTGTGCAGCAGCAAGATTTGTGAGTTGCTGTGATAGGAGAAGGATATCAAATGGAACACAACCACCCTAAAGACTAATCATTGTGTATATTCCTGCACTATACCTGCATCGAGTGATCTTGGTACATAGAAATTGATCTATTGAAGAGATCTATTGAAGATTCTGACCTTCAAATGTACATCTTTTTTGTTTTGATTGTATTGCTGTATTGTTGTATTGTTTGTTCTGCTTTGGCAATGTAAACGTATGTTTTCTCATGCCAATAAAGACCTTTGAATTGAATTGAATTGTGTGTGTGTGAGACGTGTGTGTGTGTGTGTGTGTGTGTGTGTGTGTGTGTGTGTGTGTGTGTGTGTGTGTGTGTGTGTGTGTAGACACTCTGGATACAGGGAGATGGCTCATAAAACAGGCATGGATCATTAGCTCCTCCGTGTGAAGGCGCCTGCCGTGGAGAACAGGCCTGTCTATAAAGACAGGCCTGGACGAACCAGGAGAGAGATTTACATACTGTGACAACATACTCACACCGCTGGGTGTTTAAACACAGCATCTAACCACTCGGACCCTGTGGTGTCACCAGGGGACACTATGGTGGCCTAATGTCCAAAAACTGTCACATTTCAGGATTCAAATTCCACTTTTAGCTTCACTGCAATGGCTTCCGGTTGTTTTTAGGATTGATTTTTAAATGATTTGACTTGTTTATAAAGCTCTCAGTGGTCTTGCACCTTATACCTACATGACTGCCTGCCTAAATATGTCCCAAACCGCCCCACCGCCCCTCAGGTCTGCTGGCCTGCTTGCTGTGCCTAAAAAATGGCAACTAAAAAACACAGTAAAGCAGCTTTCTGCATCTACGGGCCGACGGCGTGGAACAAACTCCCACTGTACCTTCGACAGGCAGCCTCTGTAGTTTAACAAACTCCTACTGTACCTTCGACAGGCAGCCTCTGTAGTTTAACAAACTCCTACTGTACCTTCGACAGGCAGCCTCTGTAGACATTTTTAAAGCATAGCTCAAGACATATACTTCTACACTCTTGCTTTTAGTTTATCTATTCAATTCCTTGTTATTCATGTCCTCACCGTACTGCATTACTGCTATTATTTTAATGTTTCATGCCAATTGCTTTTACTTTTCTTTTTTTCTCCAGTGCTCTGTAAAGCACTTGGAGCTACATTTCACATCATGAAAGGTGCTATGCAAATTAAGTTGTATTATTCTTTTTTATATTATTGAATTCAAAAGGATCCAAAGTAGCAAATCTACAAGCTCGCTTGGCGCCAAGCCATTGTGTGACGTCAAGTAGGTCGTTGAATTACAAAAAAGAAACACACAAAAGTTTAAATATGGAGATAAGAGGTTTCTGCCCTGACAGCAACAATATGCCACTTGGTGCGTTCAGATATGCTCACACGTGTTGGTTTGTATTGCACCAGTGTGCTATATGCCAACAGACCCACTCCACTGTCATGACAGATGATGACACTAGTGTCATATTAGTGTCATAAAATGACACTATTGTATAACATAATGCTTTAAAACACCAAAAGGGGTTCCCGCCCAGAATGGGTTAAATCACTGGCCAACCCCAGTGATAGAGGTCTGGACAGGTCCACAAATGCGACCCTTGGTTATGGCTCTGGGTTATGGCTCTGGGCCGGTGCTCTGGGCCGGTGCTCTGGGCCGGTGCACAGACCCTTGGATATGGCTCTGGGCCGGTGCACAGACCCTTGGTTATGGCTCTGGGCCGGTGCACAGACCCTTGGATATGGCTCTGGGCCGGTGCACAGACCCTTGGATATGGCTCTGGGCCGGTGCACAGACCCTTGGATATGGCTCTGGGCCGGTGCACAGACCCTTGGTTATGGCTCTGGGCCGGTGCACAGACCCTTGGTTATGGCTCTGGGCCGGTGCACAGACCCTTGGATATGGCTCTGGGCCGGTGCACAGACCCTTGGATATGGCTCTGGGCCGGTGCACAGACCCTTGGATATGGCTCTGGGCCGGTGCACAGACCCTTGGTTATGGCTCTGGGCCGGTGCACAGACCCTTGGATATGGCTCTGGGCCGGTGCACAGACCCTTGGATATGGCTCTGGGCCGGTGCAGGCCTGCGGGATAAGAGCAGTGAACTGTACAGAGTACAATTACAGTACGATTCAGATCTAGCATATTTTCCAAACCAGACGGTTACAATGTGAAGGGTGGCGTAAACGCATAATTATGTATAAAAGTTCTGAAAGGCCACGAAGATGTTCTCGTTGTTGGGCAGAGCCGTCTCGTCTCCAATTATTTAAAGTTTTTGTGTTTTCTTTTTTCATAAATTAACAACCTCCTGTACATCATACTGTATACTGTACAGCGTCACTATAAAAAAATAACATCAAAAGTGGTGTGCAAGCTCAAAATGTGAGCTACATTTTTTGCTGTTTTCTTATTTGAATCTTGAGAATTAACAGTTTTGGACATAATAGTTTCTAGCCGACAGAGACTATATGCAAGACAAGTGTGTGTGTGTGTGTGTGTGTGTGTGTGTGTGTGTGTGTGTGTGTGTGTGTGTGTGTGTGTGTGTGTGTGTGTGTGTGTGTGTGTGTGCGTGCGTGCGTGCGTACGTGCGTGCGTGCATGCGCCAATTCTATTCATTGCTATAGTTTGATTGTGGGATTTAGGACCACAAATCCCCATGAATTCCACAAGCTAATCTGAGCATGCATCTATTATCTGCAGGCCTCTAAGTTGGGCGGACAATAAAGCATTATGGTTGTCAGAATTCAACAAACGAGTAAAGTGTGGACCCAGGGCAGACCCAGGGTGGACCCAGTGCAGAGCGCACATGATCAGGCCTCCCAGCCCCTCTCTGTCACTGTGCTGCATATTGTGTGCAGTGGAAAAGCACTGTAGGCTATACTGTTGTGTTCTGACGCTAATTCCATCGCAACAAACACACAATCGCATCGTATGTGCAAGCTTGACTACATTTTACACACATGTATTCAAAGCACTTGAAGAATATATCAGTTAAATGCTGTTTAGGCCATTGGTTCCCAAAGTGGGGTCCAGGGACCCCCAGGGGTCCTTGAGGGAGCGCCAGGGAGGTGCCCATGCAGCTAAATGATAGTTTGTAACCAAATGGACCCTTATGGTTCTGTAACTCTGAGAGTGTACAAAATGCAACCCTCTCAGAGTAAAATATATATTGATTTTACAATATACATTGGGGTCCCAGAGATAGAAATGCCATTAAATGGGGGACTGTATAGTCTAATTCAGGTCAAACCAGGGGGCCATTGAAATGAAAATGGTTGAAAATCACTGCTAGAGCCGTAAAAATCTTGGCATATAGTTTCAAATTAGGGTCTGCGGGCTAATGAGTATCATTTTGGGGGTCCTTTGAAGGTTAGCATGCCAACAGGGGCGAACAGAGAAGCCGTTGTTCTTTAATACAAAACACAAACCTGTCTAGTGTCTACTAATGATGTCACTGGTAGGCAGGTTTCTGAACTGCCCACAGCCCTGCTCTGAAACACAGAGCGAGTAGACTTCCAAATGGTCGGAAGTTAATAGTTCAGCACCATGGACAGCGTATACTCACACACACACACACACACACACGTTCAGCACCATGGACAGCACCGTGGACAGCGCGTACACAAACAAACACAAAACCAACAGTTCAGTACCACGGACAGCGAACATGTCCTCTTGGAGGAACCCGACTCAACAATGTAGTTGTTGGACACATTATTACATGCGACATAATACAAAACGTAACGTAACGAGAGAGAGAGAGAGAGAGAGAGAGAGAGAGAGAGAGAGAGAGAGAAACCGCCTGCTGAGCCTGCTCGCCTCAGAGGCGTTCGGTCGGGAAGGGAAGGGCAACCATGAGCAAAAAGCACCGACGACTCGTTCCGTATTTCTCCTGACGCTGGCGTAATGGGGAATTGTAACACACAGCTCGCAACATCATAAATTTGATTACATTACATTGCAACTGTGTGAGCCCGTGAGCCATTTTTCCAAGGCATCATAAAAGCAAGGGGGGGGGGGGGGGGGGGGGAAGGGAAAAGCCATATAACTAAGTTACCACGGGTATAGAAACAGAGAGAGCAGAAACTAAAATGAATCAAGCCATTTTCTTTTTAACAGCCTGGGCGCTGGCGAGATATTATTGTGTTGTTGGGAGCTTTTTATGAGCTCTGCGGGCTGATGCGATGCGCTCATTCCGATCGAAGCAGAGGCGAGGGAGAGAGAGCAGAACATTTTAATGGTTCACATACTCTGTCGGGCAGGAACCTCCTATCTCCATATTTCAACTTTGTTTCATGTTTTCCTTGTCTTTCCTAAATGAACGCCCGTCGCCCACACAAGTATAGTGAACATGTCAGATCTAAGCTCAGCTCCATTCAAAACATCTAGAACCATATATAACCCTGAAGAATGTATATACAGGTCGGCTGCGTAAATGCCAAACATCTATTTATGCGACTTTTAGGGATGAATACACAACATAAAATAGGTTTCCGATGCATGTATCATACACGTTATGCTTTATTGTGAGGCACACTAGCCTATTGACGAATCCGTGGAGCGTGACCTGCAGGCCAGGTGTAGGCAATCAATACTGAGGCGTCAAGCTGCTTAAAGGTATCCAGTGCTGCCGACAGGGCACCATGCATGGGTTCATCATGCTATACAAGACTATAGGTAGCCTAAATGGTAGCCTGAATCATGAAAAACAAACAGGCAATTAGGCCTTTAGGCTTTAGGCCAACATATATAGGCCAAAGCAGAACAAAACCCCACTATGAAAGATATAGGCCTATAGTTCCCTATAATGACAATTCAACATGAGTTCCATCAACACTCACATCCACATAACAGATATATAGGCC
Source organism: Protomyctophum bolini (assembly GCF_963924005.1). Lineage (NCBI taxonomy): Eukaryota > Metazoa > Chordata > Actinopteri > Myctophiformes > Myctophidae > Protomyctophum > Protomyctophum bolini. The sequence goes on along the minus strand of NC_137869.1, from coordinate 24,409,098 downwards.
TATATCATTGCTGTCGGACAGAAACCATGTATCTCCACACTTGACTTCACCGTAAATAGCCAATCTACAAGCTCACAACGCGTTGCGACGTGTTGAGCGAGAGAGAGAGCGAGAGAGAGAGCGAGCGAGCGAGAGAGCGAGCGAGCGAGCGAGCGAGCGAGCGAGCGAGCGAGCGAGCGAGAGAGAGAGAGAGAGAGAGAGAGAGAGAGAGAGAGAGAGAGAGAGAGAGAGAGAGAGAGAGAGAGAGAGAGAGCGAGCGAGCGAGAGAGAGACAGAGAGAGAGAGAGATAGAGAGAGAGAGAGAGAGAGAGAGAGAGAGAGAGAGGAACCACAGTTTTCGGTGCGGGGTGTTTCCCGAGTCCCGAGAAGTAAAACGCGCAACACAACCACGGCACGAAATTCTGACATAATTTGGCAGTGCATATATTCATACACCATATATTCATATACGCTGTGTGTGCGGCGCCAACATTGCGTCATCTTAGTGCGTTCATGACGCACGTGCACACACACACACACACACACACACACACACACACAGTGCAGAGACGCACCTGCTACATTCAGCACCCCCCCCCCCCCTCTCCCACTGACTCAATACCCTCCCCACCCTCTTCAAAAACCATGATGATTCCGAAGATGCCTTATGATATGAAGCTATACGGTGCTATAATTATAGGCAGACTATAGTTCAACACAGTATACGGAATGTATTGTTTCACTGCAGTCTCTGACTGCCATCACCATCACCATCAGTAGCCCGACTTTCAACTTGTAACGGAATGCATGTGAGGAACAGTCAGTGCTGCAGGAACACGCTTGAATCACAGCAGGGGCAAAGAATGCTTCGTTTCTCCATCAATCTATTCATCCATCCACCCATCCAGCCAGCCGTCCATCTTAATCAGTCTCTCTCGACTCTCCCGTCTGTCTCTCTGACTATCTGACTCCCCGTCCGTCTGTCTGTCTCTCTGACTCCCCGTCTGTCTCTCTGACTATCTGACTCCCCGTCCGTCCGTCTGTCTGTCTCTCTGACTCCCCGTCTGTCTCTCTGACTGTCTGACTCCCCATCTGCCTGTCTGTCTGTGCTCTCGTGATGGAGAGCGCTCGCTCAGTCAGGGGAAAGACAGAAGAACCCCGCAAAAACAGAAGAAGAACGGGCGGTTTTATTTTCTTATTCTTTTCATTCCTTCCGTCATTCGCTTTGGAAACTGGCCTATTATTAAACAACCCAACTGCATGGCGCGGTATAACGAACAGTGCCATGCCTGCAATGACATCTCACGCATGTGGTGGTGAGGTGCGGGATTTTCTTTTCGGGGGGGGGGGGGGGTGGCTGCCTGCCTCCCTCCCGCATGGATGGAATATCGGCATCGCTCTAAGTCCGTGGCAGGTCGGATAAAACAAAGCTATAAAGCTTACATTTCTCTTGCCCAAAAAAGGGGGGACCGGAACCTGCATGCAAGCGACTGTGCAAGCCTCTCCTTGCAGCATTCTTTCTGCCAAGGTTTGGGCACCGACCAGCAGCCTCCTCCTTCGATGCGTAGGCTATAAGAAACAGCCCGGGTTTGCGTCCTACCACCAACGCACAAAGACGCACCCCATGTGCGGGAAGGAGAGGTCCAAAAAGCGTGCCTTCCTTTCATCAGCCACAATGCAAACTATAATATTTATATTATCCATGTTGTTACCATTAAAGTCACCGGCGGGAGAGGCAGAGAGAGAGAGAGAGAGAGAGAGAGAGAGAGAGAGAGAGACCGAAGAGAAGTGATCTTACCTTTATCCTCAGTGACAGAAAGAAGAGTTCCTCTCGCTTTCTTCTCCAAAAGCCCTGCAGCCAAATAAAGCTCCCTCACATCTTCATGACGAACCACACATGCATGGGGAAAAAAACAAGAGAATAAAGAATAATCCTTGTATTACTTTTGCGTCCAAAGAGGGTATCAGGGGGGTTGCTGTTGTTGTTGTTTTAAATCTCAACGGTACGGTGTTTAAAAATCCACCCTTCCTCCCCGCGGTACGGCCGGGCGCTCTGAGAGCTCTCTCTCTCTCTCTCTGTTTCGGTGCGCGTTTGGATGCAGGGACCGTCCGTCCGTGGTGCTGTGTGTGTTGGTGAGTCGCTCCCTCACCTCGCCGTGCGCTCCTCACTGCGTTCAGATAGAAAACCACAATGCCGCTGCTGCTCCGAAAGCACTGGAGCTCCAGCAATGATGTCATGCACCACCCTCCTCTCTCTCTCTCTCTCTCTCTCTCTCTCTTCCACTTGACGTGATGAAGTCACGCCCCCCCCACGCCTCGCCGGAGGTGTCGTCCACTCGCATTCGTCGGCTCCTCTTTCCCCGGGACCAGACAGAGGGGTAAGGTATATATGAAATAAACCAATGGCCGCCCGCTATTGTGCGTCTTAAAGCGAGAGCATTTTCGTCACTTGTTCGGGTGGAAACCTCGCATGTCCAAAAAAAGATTACTTAGAAAAAAATCACACTCGTGTGAAATGAGGGGCGCTCTTATCATCATACATCATCACATTCCGGCCAATCACTTTTGGCGTCCTCACTTTTTAAGCCCTCAGCCAATCAAATCGTCGCTATGGGGTACATGCAGACCCGCAGGGTGTATACTTTCAGCTGGTTAATTTATAGGCCTATAGCCCATTTATAGCATATACAGCCCACAGACCTAACCACTTTAAAAAAAAAATAAGAATAGCAACAAAATTGCAGATCTACAAGCTCACAATGTGTGTCACATTGTGTCACAATACATAGTCAGCTTTTATATATCTACAATTTTTTGCTACATTTTGTGTGAAGTATAGGCTATGGGGGGGGGGGTATAGCTTGTGAGACCTGTTTTCTCACTCAATAGTAAACAAACCAACGTGCAGTGCATAGGCATATAGTCTGCGCATTTCTAAAATGACAATGTAATGACTTTTAGGACCATTTTAACACTTATTATCATCATACATCCCAATATTTATTCCGGCCAATCACTTTTGGCGTCTTCACTTTTCTGCCCTCACTTTTGGAGGGGCGCTATCCCCTCCTATATACTGGTTTAATGTAATGTTTGTCTTGACACCGTTTGTTTTACATCACCATTACATCACCTAATCATAGTTAGACCTTAATATATTAGCACCCCTCACTCATCAGCCAATCAAATCATCGTAAACAAACAAAGCTGGGCATAGGAGGGGCTAACGCCCCTCAAAAATAGTCCATCCACAAGCTACAATTCCAAGTGCTTGTCAGGGTATGGGTCGGGGGGGGCAGTTCAAATAGCATTATTTTTGGGGGTCATGGCCTGAAAAGTGTGGGAATAATGGGTATGAATTTACCAAAACCTGAAAAGTTGAATTAAGGAGATACAAGGTTTTTTCAGAACAGTCCTTTTAGCATGGGCCTATCTGCTTGGTCAGAGATGAGATAAAGACATCGCTACCGAGACTTATGTTGGGGACTTTAAGTATCGACAAATCAAATTAAACTTCCTTAAGCAGTTGGAAGTTACTGATTGTGCCACTGAGAGCACAAATAAAACGTGAGAGGGCATTCAATCAATCAATCAGCTTCAAGTTCAGATGCTGTGTTGAGTCTTAAAGTGGCAGGTCCATTGTTTGACACATAAAGGCAAGTCTGGAGATATAGGCTGTACCCCATCCAATATCCCCATGAGTCAACCATGCCTCCATGATTGTGGTGTAACTGAATATCCATCCATTCATCTTCAACCGCTTATCCGGTATCCCCCTTCCAGTCAGACGTTTGACACTTGGTCACATTTGTCCTAAGAAGTCACGTTTGGGAAGCAATAGTGTGCGGTACAACGGAACCGATCAAACAAAACAGATGATCCGACAATCCTCCAGGGAAACAGACGGGTATAAATACACTTGGAACTAACAAGACACAGGTGAACTCAAGGTGTAGTCCCCTGACTCCCCTCCGGTAGATAGATATGATCACAAGGCTTTCTTTTGTTGTACAGACATTTATTAGCGTATGCCAAATGCCAAAATGCTGTGAGAACTAAAAACATAAACATAACATACATAACATTCAGTACAATATTCTCATAGAGAACAATAATCATGAACAACACAGGTTACAATAAACAAACAAATGTAACAAATATACCTCATTGGCCGCATCCACTTTGGGGAGAAAAAACTGAGAAATCTTTAATCAGTATCTTGACTTTTAACTGATATCATTATGTTGAGCTGGATCTACATATGGCAGCAGCAATGCACTTTAGCTGTTGCACGCTGAAGCTCTCTTCTCAGAATGAACTGGCTCTGCCCTAGTCTGCTAATTAACAGTGATCGAAACCACCCTTGCTCATCAACAGATCCGGCCTCAGCTGTTCAGAGGTTACTGTGACCTTAATCAATCAATCAATCAATCAATCAATCAATCAAATAAACATAAATCACCTCAATACACATTGAAACAAAGTAGAAACACATATAGAAACATAAAACAAAAAACATTATGAACTTCTTAACTTATGTACTTATATATATTTATTTAAAGACGGTTACGCCGCGGACAAAGCCAACTTGGATCGTGACAAATCATGACAATGAACACAATGTTTTGGGCCGATCAAATCATTAGAAAGAAGAAAAGAAAGTCAGGAGACAACACTATTTGTTTTGTTTTTCGTCTTATAAATTATTTGATCAGCCCAAAACATTGTGTTCATTGTCATGATTTGTCACGATCCGAGTTGGCTTTGTCCGCGGCGTAACCGTCTTTAAATAAATTAAATAAGAGTATAGCCAGTGCTATACCCACTTCTTTGGGGGTTTTTTACTATTTAAAAAAACGTTTTTGAAAAGTTCAAACAGCCGATCTACAAGCTCACAACGTGTATCGGCTAGTTGAACAATTTTAAAATGTTTTCAAAATAGTAATAAAAGGCACAAAAGTAGTTTAGGGATAAGGGGTTTAGCATGGACGGAAATAGAGCCCATAGTCAACAGGGAAAATGTAGGAAACAGAACACAATTACTTGTTAAAAGAGAAAAATTAAAAGAGCCTGCCAATCAGAAACGAGGTGTTTTCCGTAAAGCAGAGTAGGGAATCAAAGAGGTGATTCCCTGCACCCCTTTGTGGATCAGTGTTTATGCCACTGTTCACCACCCGGGTGGTGCAAGCTATAGCCCAAGGTCTTTACACACTGGGGGTGATTTTTTCATGCGAAGAATACACTTTTTAAAATCCTAAAATCAATGCAAGCTTCCACATCAGCGACAAACTTCCATGGATCGAAAATGCGGCTGTTATTTTATTCGCAGGCTGGAGACTGCGAGTCAGGAAGTAATCCGCTATGTAACATCTTTAACATGTCCCACGATTGTCATTTAATCCACCCAAAACCAGCCAGCGGAACTTTCATTTAATTTAATTTCGTTTTTAGGTTTTTTTTACCGCACCGGAACTGCAGTGTTATGAGCGCATACAGGATTGCCAATCAATTGATATTAAAAAAAGCGTCAAGAAGAAGTTATTATATCTTAGCTCCATCCCCAGCCCACCACCGCCCCGACCATGCGCAATGGGTTTAACGGCAGATCGCCCACTACGGCAGGCCGCATTTGGGACAAAAAACACTTGAGAGTAGTGTAGGACATTATGAAAGACATGCAGATGTATTGATTTATACAAACAAAATAAGTCACATTTAGCGCCAAAATCTCACCGTGCACGGTCAGAGCTCCAGTGGGCTCGGGGGGGGGGTATAGTTATGTAATTCATTCTTCTTTAAGCCTGATTTATATACTTGACAGACACTAAATCTACAAGCTCTCATGTCATGATCTGCCATTTTCGGAGCATGACGCTGGCATGCAACTACGTACAAAAGTACAGCTCTGCCTTTATGGTTAAGAGTTTAGAATATAGTAATCGCAGCGTGTGTGCGTGCGTGCGTGCGCAATGATTACCATGCCAACCCCTCTCCATCTCTTATCCAAGAAAATATAAAGAGACCAACACTCTGATTTCCCATCATTTCCGAATGCCCTCTCACCTCCTTCAATGAATCCCCCTGTCTTCTCCTCTGTCCATGCCCCCCCCGCCCCCCCCCCCCCCCCACACACACACACACAGTCACACACACGTGCACGTCCTCCCTCGTTTTCCTTAACTTCACACCTTTGTTCCATGTGTGGGAAGCACACGTCAATCAGTCTTTCATTAGAGGAGAGTAGTTGGAGTCTGTCACCTCCTGCGAGCCAGCCGTCAGCAATCAGGCGACCTCCGCGGAGTCTTCCAGGAGTCTTCGCGAGAGGCCATCGGGCTCACATTGATTGGCGAGGGTTTGCTCGCCCACGCAAGATGCTAATGGGTTTTGATTGCGATTAGGGTGTAACCCACGTGCGGTGCCTTTCATCGTTTATTGCGGCTGTTATACCAACCTATTTTTTTGGGATGGGTGCCCCCTTGAAACTATCGAAAAAGTGTTCGCAGGGCCATCTGCCAGAAATTCGGCTGCCATGTGCATGCGATGTACTATGCCAATGTCAGTGTTAAAGGATTATTCTGGCATATTTACTGTATTGATTGCAAGTCAAACAGTACTTGATGACAGTAGCTCAGGTGGTATAGGCCGCTTGGGAAACGGAAGGTTCCCGGTTCAGTCGCCAGCTCCCCCTGAGTTTGAGTCAAAGTGTCCTTGAGCAAGCTGCTCCCGATGAGCAGGTTGGGGACTTGCATGGTTACTGAATGGTTACTCGGCTGTGGGTGTGCGTGTGCGCATGCGTGTGCATGTGCGTGCCAGGTGAATGTAATGTTCATTGTAAAGTGCTTTGAATAAAGGCACTATATAAATGCAGGTCCATTTACAATGACGTGCACACGGGCTAGCCAACATAGAACTAGCTAGTTATCTACCGGTATGTGAAGAAAATAGACTGGCTATAAAACAACAAGGAAGACTAATATACTATTGAACATATAGGACCCTGGGAATGGATGGTCAGGAAAATCTGAAACAGAATAGCTGAAGAGCTGGACAGAACAGTGAGAACACAGACAATCTGGCAGAGAACCTATAGGGAAATGGACTGGTGCAAAACATATTGGGAGCAGTCGCACATGAGTGATCAAGAGAGAGACATGGGGAACAGAAGCAATTAGCAATTGAAAATTAATTAATTTGTGACATTTCGGGTGAGTAGACCTGTTTAGACCAGTATTGTCCTTCAATACTGCCAGGATCATAAGAATGCAAAATGTGTGTGGGTGTGCAATTGTATGTGTGCATGTTCACGTTCGGCATGGCAATTTAAATTCAAGCAGGGCCAGTGGTGAAAAAAGAAGAAGAAGAAAAAAGAAGGTTTGCAGTCATATCTTCTTACTGAAGCTCGGATTAAATCTTCTACTAAACAGCGAATTGCACTTTCCTTTACTGTCTGGATGACATTTGCCTTTCACATCAACCAGGAGCGAAGGAAGTCGATCAAACAATGTGCAGAGCGTCATGCCGGCTGATCCCTGATGAATAATGAATCAATGACAAAGCCATTCATGGCCAGAAATCATTAGCAGATCATACAGATGAGTGCATAATTGACTGAGTCACGTCTTAACCTGCTTGCTGCACCTCACTGACACACATGATCATTGCAGGCATTAATATGGGGACAGTGTTACAATGTTGTTGCTTGCAGTGGTGGAAGAATCAAATCAAATCAAACTTTATTTGTATAGCACATTTAAAACAACATAAGCTATAGCTGGCCTGGGCCGTGGCTCAGCGGTCCAGTGCACCTTGGCTGGTAATCCAGTATGGCAGTGTGCCACGGGTTCGACTCCCGATCCCGGCAGCCTTTACTGCATGTCACCCCCACATCTCTCTCCCCATTTCCTGTCAGCCTACTGTCTGTCCCTCCATAACAAATATAAAATAAAGGCGAAAGCCACAAAAAACCCATTTAAAACAACAGAAGCTGACCAAAGTGCTGTACAGGTTAAAACAAGCAGAACTTCCACAGCGCCAGCGGCGCACAGACAAATAAGGAAATCATAGAACACACGCTGTAAGACAATCAGGTGCAATTAAAAGCCAAGGAGAAAAGGTGGGGTTTCAATAATGATCTGAACGCCTCAATGGACTAGGAGTGCTGAATTTAACTTTACCTTTGAGCTAATAAACCCTGCCTGCTTGCTCAGGGATGAATTGAATCTTGTCAGATCCTGTGTCCAGCTGAGACATGACCTTTGACACAATCTAAAAGTGTCTCAATAGACGTGCAGGGAGGGGAGACTAAATACAACCACCCCAATTGTTGCTATATTGTACCTATCTCTGCCTGTCGGGAAGAAATCACTGAACTGTAAAATGTTCATTTTTCAGGAAATTTAAAATTTAAAAACAAAGACATACCGCCTCATCAAAGTTGGTGTAAGTATATTGTCAATGACTTCCAGGAGATTAGGAGAGGTGGTGCTTTAGCAGACAGTTTGAGGGTCCAATGGAGTTAAGAGGTTTTGGGAGAGGTGGTGCTTTAGCAGACAGTTTGAGGGTCCAATGGAGTTAAGAGGTTTTGGGAGAGGTGGTGCTTTAGCAGACAGTGTGAGGGTCCAATGGAGTTAAGAGGTTTTGGGAGAGGTGGTGCTTTAGCAGACAGTTTGATGGTCCAATGGAGTTAAGAGGTTTTGGGAGAGGTGGTGCTTTAGCAGACAGTTTGAGGGTCCAATGGAGTTAAGAGGTTTTGGGAGAGGTGGTGCTTTAGCAGACAGTTTGAGGGTCCAATGGAGTTAAGAGGTTTTGTCCGAAGCACTTTTTACTACTTTTCATTGGTTCAATATTTTCAAAACAACACACATACGTAAAGGGTGTTCAATAGCTCTGATTTATGCAAAAAATAATAATATAAAACCTCAAAAATGGAGTTAGGTGGTTTCCTCCCGACAGCAATGATGTTACAAGCTAACGTTAGGTAGGCCTACACAAAAAAGAAAATTGTGAGCCTTGCAGATCGCCTATTTTCGCTGGATGTTCCGACGCTCATTGTAAAATGGCTGAATGGGCTACAACAACTATAAATCAACTATAAATGCTTAAAAATAAAATGTTTTCAATGTAAAAGTAATGATACACAATCTTGTGCATAGATGTGTTAGCACACAGCATCCAATGGATGCTGGAGTCAAAATTGTGTTTACAGTAATGGCAGAGTGCAATCACACATACAGGAGATTAGATTCGTCTGGGTAGTTGCTGTTTGCCCACAATCATAGAAACAAGAAATATAAATACTAATCCAAGAATAGAAAAGACAAAGCAACACTGCGAGAGTACAAAAAAAGATTCAGAATTCTCACGGCATTATTATGAACAAAATCTTTATTAAGGTGTGAAACGTTACTTTTTATATATGTTTTGGGTTAAATAATGCCATATTTAGTATTAGTATGCCATACTAAGAAATGTAATTTTTAATACGAGCCCTGAAAGGTTTTGGACACCCGCCAGAATATTTACATAATCTGTCTGCAAAGTAACATTGTAGTAATTAAACTAAGAAACAGCAAAGAAACAAACCCTGGCATTACTGAATAATGATGAATCAATGAGTGACGTTAAACGTAATGGGACCGAGCATATTCTTATATCGGATTCAGAAGAAATATCCATCAGAGCTGGGATCCTGCGGTGCGAGAGCATGCATCCTTTGATGTTCTGAAGCTAAATGGATTATGTATGTAATTGTACATTCAAGTAAATAAGTGGATAGTTTTTCGTAGTAGGAGGCGTGATTGCATCAGAGCAGGACTGTGGATATACCGTATGGTGTATTGTCCGTAATGTAGTACTATGGTTTGAGCTGTCTCACACACATACTGTTGATCTGCTATTTACAAAAGATTTTTTCATACAAAAATAATGTTACCATTAATTTGATGCCAATACTTTTGTACTTTTACTCAAGTATTTTTTTTTAAATTCCGGACTTCACACTGTATGTTAATTGATTGATTGATTGATTGATGAATACTTCATTAACCGTTTGCAAATAGTACAGTGGAACGATTGTACAATGTTGATAAAGGGATAACACAAAAAGCCCTGTGGGTTTGTTTCCATTTTGGTCCTGTATTAACACGAGGAATGTACAAGAATGTAGACTACAGTAGCCTATCACTACTATGGGGATGTGAATACAAGTCAACTCTTCCACACTCCAAAAAAAGTAAACAGAACAAAAATCTGCCGTTGTTGGCTGGATCTGGGGTGGCTTCGACGAGGTCGGCTGTGCTGATCTGTGGGGGTGCACTGGCTGTTAGATAAGCGGTGGAGAGCTAATGTTGTTAGCATAGCTCTCACAGACTGACCCCGCTGACGTGGCCGATGTTTGTGGAAGCATCCGCTGTTGACTCGCTTGCAGGTGTGTAATCCGAATCTTTGGTATCTTTATTATAACCATTATAACCAGCGTCCAGCATAATGGCAGACAGTACTATGTCAGGGCTTCTTCAGTGGCACATACAAGTGACATCTGTCACGACTATGGTCGTGTGTGGTTATGATTAATTATGAGTGTTATGATTTATGAGTGTTATTTTGGATTATAAATATATATATGTTTATTGCTAATAGTATATATATATTTATATGGTGGTATATTGTTATAGTATATATATATGTATGTGGATTATCTTAGGCCTAGATGTCTTCTAATATATATATATATCTATATCTGTGCAGCAGTTGTTATGAACCTGTATTAGACTAACTCTCCTCCCATGCAGAGGATACTAATGGGTTTTCAGACAGACTGATTGTCATCAGCTGTGTGGCTGGGGTAACCCTGTTGGCCATGACCATGGAGGTCTGATCAACCTCCCTGATTGGCTGACGGTCACGTGAGCGAGCTAGCGGCCGCGGCTCTCTCACTACATAGCCCATTCATGCCCAGCCCAGCGCTGGGGAAACACTTCCAAGGTCTTTCCCCCATCCGTCGTACTACTACTACATGTCGCCAACTGTTTTGTTCCTTTATTTTGTGAAGCTGAACTTTTGTTAGACAAGTTATTCCCTTCGGAAAGGAATAACTTTAGTTTTGTTTTTGGATTCCGTTTATTATGTTCATGCGAGTTAAAGAGCCATTTATTTTGTAAACTATTGTTGATTCTTATAATTTATTCATTATACTATTGAATAAATCCTTGTATTAAGGCCTTGGTTTCCGTTTCTCTCATATATTACATTACCTTTACCCCTAGACATATGGTTTTGTAACATATTTGGGAGCCCGTCCGTTTCAAAAAACAAATTAAGGATTCAGTTGTTCAGTTGGTTATGTTTTTTGTTTTGCTAGTATTGCTTTTGGTGGTAGACGGATTGGGGAGTATTAATGGTGAGTATGTTGCTCGTACCAGTTTGAGTAGCGGATTTTGTATATGGCCTGTATTTGGTATGGCCTCTGATGACCAGGGTGCTAGTACGGATGTCCTGTCGCTTGAGGAGCTACAACAGTGCTCATATTGGGAATTGTACAGTATTGCCAAACAATTTAACGTTCCTTTACCGCACGGTACCAAAAAGAAAGAGGCGATTTTCGCAGCTGTCTCACGGCAGTTGTTTTCACAGGGAGTCATTACGATGCTGTCAGATGAGAGTGAGGGAGACGTATCACTCATTGTCGCAGAACCGAGTTCTAGTGGGGCCAATCAGTCTGACACTACGGGTGTGTTAGAGCAGGGCGAGGATCCCGCGGGGGACCCGTCTGCTCAGGCCCCACATGATTACCCACGGGGCACTGGGGGGAGTCCTCAGGACATAGGGGGGGTTCTGCGCCTCCGGGAGCTTGAGCTGGAAATAGCACTAACAACGCTGAAGAGCGAGGAGTGCAAACTACAGCATCAGAGACATGAGCTCGACATGGCACGCCTGCGAGGCCAGACCTACCCCGACGAGGCGTCCGCAGGGGCGCCCGCCTCCCAGCAGCGACACGGGTCACCCCCAGGTTCCAGAGGAGTGGCAGCGTTCGACATAAGCAAACAAATCGCATTGGTACCTGCGTTCAAGGAGGGTGAGTTGGATAACTACTTTTGTGCTTTTGAACGAATTGCTGGTGCTGTTAAGTGGCCCAGGGAATTCTGGAGTTTGCTACTCCAATGTAAGTTGACAGGTAGAGCACAGGATATCTGTAGCGCACTCACGGTGGATGAGAGCCTATGTTATGATGTCGTAAAGGCGGCTATCCTTAGCGGTTTCGAAATGGTGCCTGAACATTATAGGCAAAAATATAGGGCCGCTCAAAAATCCTCTACTCAAACGTTTGTGGAATTTGGCCGTGAAAAAGCCACATTGTTTAGGAAATGGTGCAACGCGAGCAACGTACACACTTTTGAGCAGCTTACTGAGCTGATAGTGATGGAAGATTTCAAATCATGTATCCCAGATCGTATTGTTGTCTATCTTGAGGAACAAAAGATTAACTCAATTGCTAAAGCCTCTGTGAGGGCCGATGAATATGATCTGACGCACCGTTCGGGTGTTTCTCCGGTGCGTAGCGGGGAGGGTCTGTTCAACATGCAGAAAAAACAGCACAAATTGTCACAACCGAAAAGTCCACCGAGGGGCGCAAGTGCAGCGCCTGACAATCGTGCTTGTTTTTACTGTCATGAAGTGGGCCATTTGGTTTCTCGCTGCCCTAAAGTACAACATAAGCAGCAGAAAGAGAATGGAAATGGAAATGTGTATTCAAAAAAACCAAAGGGTGTGGGGTTTGTGCATACTATTCCTCGGTCTGCTTCCGAGACAGCTATGGCTGTCCGGGCGGAGGTAGAGGAGTGTTTTGATCCCTTTATTTTGCATGGCTCAGTCTCGCTGTCTGATAAGGAAAATGAGCGCGTTCCTATCACCATTTTGCGTGATACAGGCGCCTCACAGTCCCTTATTTTACAGAGTGTACTGCCATTTGCGGAGAATACCTTTTGTGGTTCCGATGCATTGGTTTTGGGCGTGGAAATGATATCCTCTCGCGCTCCATTGCATATGATCCACCTACGCTCTCCACTTGTTTCTGGTCTTGTGCAGATCGGGCTACGTGAAAGTTTACCCATTGAAGGTGTGGGGATGATTCTTGGCAACGACATAGCTGGGGACAAAGTGTTTGCGTCGCTAGAAGTGGTTGAAAAACCTGTGGCTAACGTAGCTATGCCTGCGCTGGGAGCCCCACCCACTGTGTTTCCGGGTTGTGCTGTGACTCGCGCACAATTGAAAAAGTTTGATGACGAGGCTACGTTGTGTGACACTTTCTTGTGTGCCGAGCGACCAGTGGGTGATGCCCCACAGACACCGCGTAAGCGGGCTAGGAAAAGCTTGCTGGCTACTAAAAGTGATTTTGGGTTTGATATCGATAGGGAAACATTTGCGCATGCGCAGAAGCACGATCGCTCTCTCTCTGTGTGCTGGGAGGCAGTTACCAAAGTGGGTGAGGCTGCTGGGCCGAGTGCATATAGTGTAGAGGATGGCCTCCTTGTGCGTAAATGGTTTCCAGCGGCTATCGGTGACTTGAAATGGAATGTGGTGCGTCAGGTTGTGGTACCTCAGGGTTTCCGTTCCCAGATTCTCAGTCTGGCTCACGACAACATTTCTGGCCACCTGGGCATTCGTAAAACTTATGACCGCATCCTACGCTATTTTTTCTGGCCGGGTTTGAATGCGTCTGTTACTGACTTCTGCCGCACTTGTCATGTGTGTCAGATGACGGGGAAGCCAAACCAGACTATTCCGCCCGCGCCGTTGAAACCGATCCCTGCTGTGGGTGAACCATTTGAGCACATCATGATTGACTGTGTCGGTCCATTACCGACCACAAAATCTGGTCACAAATACCTTCTTACTGTAATGTGTAGTGCAACGCGCTACCCAGAAGCGTTCCCATTACGCACACTAAAAGTGAGACCAGTTATTAAAGCGCTTTCTAGCTTTTTCTCTACTTTTGGTTTTTGCCGGTATCTTCAAAGTGACCAGGGCTCAAATTTCATGTCAAAATTATTTGCTCAAGTTGCTTCCACCCTTGGCATAGAACACAGACACTCTAGCGCTTATCATCCTGAGTCCCAGGGCGCGCTTGAGCGGTTTCACCAGACGTTGAAAGCGATGATGAAGAAATACTGTCACGAAACTGGTAAAGCCTGGGACGAGGGCTTGCCTTATCTTATGCTGGCAGTAAGAGAGAGCGTACAGGAGTCGCTGGGGTTTAGCCCAGCGGAGCTGGTGTTTGGCCATACAGTGCGCGGGCCGTTGCGTGCGTTTCGAGAGGGCTTATTAGCCAACGCAAACTCGCCGGTGACTAATGTATTGGATTTTGTTGCGGGGTTTCGCGAGCGATTGCACAAGGCCAGACAGATGGCTAGCAGCTTTCTGAGTAAAGCTCAAGGTAAAATGAAGGCATGGTTTGACAGGAAGGCTGTGCATAGAGTGTTTGCTGTGGGTCAGAGGGTGTTGGTGCTGCTCCCACTGCAAAGCTCAGCCTTCCAGGCCAAATTCAGTGGTCCTTATGTGATTGACAAAAAAATAAGTGAAACGGATTATGTGATTTTGACGCCCGATCGTCGCAAAAAGACAAGGGTTTGTCATGTGAATATGCTCAAGCCGTATCTGGCTCGCACCGAGTCAGATACTCCTGTTATTCCCGCAGTTGTCGCCTCACTTTCTGCAGCAGCGCCGTCACTTTATTCCCCTGAGAGTGATGGGCTGCGTGTAAAAGGTTCGTCTGGGTCACGTCTACAGAACTCTGAAATATTGAATGATTTACCGGGGTAGTTAAAACATTTGGGTCCCCAGGCGCAAGCAGACATTATTGATTTGATGGAAAATAATGTGAATCTGTTTTCAGATAACCCATCATGCACATCAGCCCTTTCTCATGACGTAATTGTACAGAAGGATTGCCCTCCTATTAAGCAACATGCCTATCGGGTTAATCCAACCAAGCGTGCTTTACTACGAAAAGAGGTTGACTACTTGTTAGAGAACGGGCTGGCTGTTCATAGCAGCAGTGCGTGGTCTAGCCCCTGCTTGCTGGTGCCTAAGGCTGACGGGAGCCAGCGGTTTTGTACAGATTTTCGTAAGGTTAACAATATAACGCAGGCTGACAGTTATCCGCTCCCGAGGATGTTGGATTGCGTGGATCGGGTGGGGTCTGCTAAATTTGTAACTAAATTGGATTTGCTAAAGGGTTATTGGCAAGTGGCTTTGACACCCCGTGCATCAGAGATCAGTGCATTCGTGACACCAGACGGTTTATACCAATATACAGTGATGCCATTTGGCTTAAGAAATGCACCAGCGACATTTCAAAGATTAATGAATAATGTACTAAGAGGCGTGGACAATACAGAGACTTATTTGGACGATGTTGTGGCATATAATGATACTTGGCTTGAGCATATACACACTTTGAGACAGATTTTTCAGCGGTTAGGAGAGGCTAACCTGACATTAAATTTGTCAAAATGTGAATTTGGTTGTGCGACCGTAACGTATCTTGGGAAGCAGGTTGGTCAGGGCCAGGTACGTGCTATTAATGCAAAAATCCAGGCTATTCTAGAATATCCTGTGCCGAGGACTAGGCGTGAGCTCCGCCGGTTTTTGGGCATGGCAGGTTACTACCGGGGGTTTTGCAAAAATTTTGCTGCCGTCACTGCGCCGCTGACTACGCTGACTAGCGTCAAAAGAGTATTTATCTGGTCGCCTGCCTGTCAGTTAGCGTTCGAATCCTGCAAGGCTCTCCTCTGCAGCACTCCAGTCCTGGCTGCGCCCGACTTCACCAAACCGTTCAAGCTGGAGGTGGATGCCAGCGCCTGTGGCGCCGGTGCTGTCCTGCTCCAGGAGGATCTTCAGGATATCGATCATCCCATCTGTTACTATTCAAAGAAATTTAATTCAGCGCAGGGTAACTATAGTACCGTTGAGAAGGAAGCTCTCGCCCTGTTACTTGCATTACAATTTTTCGAGGTATATGTTGGCTCAAGCCCGTTGCCTATTGTTGTCTATACTGACCATAATCCCCTTGTGTTCCTAAGGCAAATGCAAAATTCAAATCAAAGACTGATGAGATGGTCCTTGATGCTACAGGACTTTGAAGTGGAAATTCGCCACAAGAAGGGGACGGACAATGTCCTTGCGGATGCCCTTTCCCGGGTTTAAGGTGCTCTCTTCTTTGAGAAGAAGTTATTTGGGGATATAACTTCTTTTCGGGAAGGGGGGTGTCACGACTATGGTCGTGTGTGGTTATGATTAATTATGAGTGTTATGATTTATGAGTGTTATTTTGGATTATAAATATATATATGTTTATTGCTAATAGTATATATATATTTATATGGTGGTATATTGTTATAGTATATATATATGTATGTGGATTATCTTAGGCCTAGATGTCTTCTAATATATATATATATCTATATCTGTGCAGCAGTTGTTATGAACCTGTATTAGACTAACTCTCCTCCCATGCAGAGGATACTAATGGGTTTTCAGACAGACTGATTGTCATCAGCTGTGTGGCTGGGGTAACCCTGTTGGCCATGACCATGGAGGTCTGATCAACCTCCCTGATTGGCTGACGGTCACGTGAGCGAGCTAGCGGCCGCGGCTCTCTCACTACATAGCCCATTCATGCCCAGCCCAGCGCTGGGGAAACACTTCCAAGGTCTTTCCCCCATCCGTCGTACTACTACTACATGTCGCCAACTGTTTTGTTCCTTTATTTTGTGAAGCTGAACTTTTGTTAGACAAGTTATTCCCTTCGGAAAGGAATAACTTTAGTTTTGTTTTTGGATTCCGTTTATTATGTTCATGCGAGTTAAAGAGCCATTTATTTTGTAAACTATTGTTGATTCTTATAATTTATTCATTATACTATTGAATAAATCCTTGTATTAAGGCCTTGGTTTCCGTTTCTCTCATATATTACATTACCTTTACCCCTAGACATATGGTTTTGTAACAACATCACTGTCAGTATCTTTATCCTATAGCCTCCCAGCGTGCGTTGATCAGCAGTGTTGCTTGTAAAAGCTGCATATTTTCACGCTTGGATTTATGAAACACTGAACTGGATTGAGTCACTCTGCAAGTTTAACGTTTTCCACCTGTCCAACATCATTTCTGATACAGACATAATAAATAAAAGTGACAATAAAGTGATTTTTTTTTACTATGATTAGGGCTTTCATGTCAATTCAATTGGGTGCAGCTGCAAAAGTTGTGGTGCTTAAAGAAATGCACAATTGCGTTCTCCTCTCAACACGGCGATAAATGCACTCGACATGTCGACTCGCGAAATACTGAGTTGTTCACATCCCTAACTACTACTACTATAGCATTTCTAACCTCCAAAACACGCACAATTGAGATGGGAAACGAGACATGCAGGCAGGAGGGCATGCAGCTAAGTGTTGCAGAAAAACAGGGGGCAAACAACCTGTCATATACTGTACACCTACTGTACACCCTGTCATATACTGTACACACCTACACACACCCTGCCATATACTGTACACCTACTGTACACCCTGTCATATACTGTACACCTACACACACCCTGTCATATACTGTACACCCTGTCATATACTGTACACCCTGTCATATACTGTACACCTACAAACACCCTGTCATATACTGTACATCCTGTCATATACTGTACACCCTGTCATATACTGTACACCTACAAACACCCTGTCATATACTGTACACCCTGTCATATACTGTACACCCTGTCATATACTGTACACCTACACACACCCTGTCATATACTGTACATACACTGTACACCCTGTCATATACTGTACACCCTGTCATATACTGTACACCCTGTCATATACTGTACACCTACACACACCCTGTCATATACTGTACACCCTGTCATATACTGTACACCCTGTCATATACTGTACACCTACAAACACCCTGTCATATACTGTACATCCTGTCATATACTGTACACCCTGTCATATACTGTACACCTACAAACACCCTGTCATATACTGTACATCCTGTCATATACTGTACACCCTGTCATATACTGTACACCTACAAACACCCTGTCATATACTGTACACCCTGTCATATACTGTACATCCTGTCATATACTGTACACCCTGTCATATACTGTACACCTACAAACACCCTGTCATATACTGTACACCCTGTCATATACTGTACACCCTGTCATATACTGTACACCTACACACACCCTGTCATATACTGTACATACACTGTACACCCTGTCATATACTGTACACCCTGTCATATACTGTACACCCTGTCATATACTGTACACCTACACACACCCTGTCATATACTGTACACCTACACACACCCTGTCATATACTGTACACCTACACACACCCTGTCATATACTGTACACCTACACACACCCTGCCATATACTGTACACCTACACACACCCTGTCATATACTGTACATACACTGTACACCCTGTCATATACTGTACACCCTGTCATATACTGTACATACAGTGTACACCCTGTCATATACTGTACACCCTGTCATATACTGTACACCTACAAACACCCTGTCATATACTGTACACCCTGTCATATACTTGCTTAAATGTAAGGATCAAGAGCGTCTGCTAAATGCCTAAATTGTAAATTGTAATATACTGTACACCCTGTCATATACTGTACACCAACGCTGAAACAAACACCCTGTCATATAGCCTACTGTACACCTAGTCACCTACTGTACGCTGAAACAAACACCATGTCATATAGCCTACTGTACACCTACTGTATGCTGAAACAAACACCCTGTCATACAGCCTACTGTACACCTACTGTATGCTGAAACAAACACCCTGTCATACAGCCTACTGTACACCTACGCTGAAAATAGCCGTAGCTTGGCTTATATAGATGGTTAATTGCAATTAAAAGATTGAATTGAGATTGACGGTTCTGTGTCCAACATGTACTGTATCGGATACAATGGGCTTTTGTCATAGTGACGCAACCTTAACTCGTTGAAATATACATTCTCATTATAACACTTCAGGTGAAGAGAATTAGCGCTTTTAAATTAATGGCATCGCTGAAGTGCCTCGCACATGTGTCGTGCTGTTTACCCAGAATGCTTTGCTTCAGTCGGCTTGGGCTCATGGTGTGCGAGACAAGTGAATGCAGCCAAGGCTTATAGAGGTTCTGTTTGTTACCATGGCAATCCAAATAACCACCGCAGAGAGTAACAATGATCTATAGTCTGGAGCTTCTCTCCAAACAACTTAAAAACAACAACAAGAACAAGAGATCTCTGATCTTACAAAATAATTGCTGGCATTTAAAAAAAACGGTGCATCATGTGTTATTCAATAAAGCCCTGCAGCTGCCGTGTGCCGTAAATGCTTTAGCTTCTGAAATGGCTTTGGGGGTAACTTCGCCTCACCAGGCTTTACTTTGGGGGGGATTTTGAAGACACATTTTGTCTGCATTTGCGGCGTGAGATGCTCAGTGGTGCATTTCAGTGCAGAGACTGGCTGCTTTTCCCAAACAAACAAACATGCATTCATTCGAAACAAACACACAAAGCCTGGACCTCTCTCTCTCTCTCTGCCTGCACTGCGTGCTAGTTCCGAGTGTTTGCCTGCCGAGAGAGTGTGTGCGAGTAGGCAACTTGACATGATGGAGGGCGTGGGTCTTAAACAAGAGTGAGTGTAGATGGAGGCAGCGCTGTACGAGGCGATAAATGGCCTATAACGCAGCTCTGTAACAGCTCTGAGAGGAGAAGGGACCGCTGGGTGCAGCAGCCATGCAGAGACACTTGCCTCATTAAGCCAAGGAGATGAGTGGGTGTGTGCGAGAGAGTCTGTGTCTGTGTGTGTGTGTGTGTGTGTGTGTGTGTGTGTGTGTGTGTGTGTGTGTGTGTGTGTGTGTGTGTGTGTGTGTGTGTGTGTGTGTGTGTGTGCGCGTGCGTGTGTGTGTGTTGGTGACATGCAGTGCTTTGATATGCTGACAGGTAGAGAGAGCTCATTCCCTTGCTCTTGCACTGTCATAATCCCCCCTTTCACTTTTCTCTCTCTCTCTCTCTCTCTCTCTCTCTCTCTCTCTCTCTCTCTCAGCTGAGTTAATCTCTCTTGTTTCTGCCGCACTTCTCCTTAGCTTCTTCTTCGTCCTCCTCCTCCTCCTCCTCCTCCTCCTCTCACTACTCCGTTTCCTCCTCCTGCTGGCTGTGCAGTCAGAGGATATCTATAGCAACAGGCTGACAGGACACTCAGGTGGGCGAAGGCGTGAATCTCTCCCTCGGCAAAGCAACAAGGAAGCTGATAGATCAGTATGATAATCTTCACAAGGCTCGTGGCGCTCGCCATTAATGCAGCTGTATGAGGTCTTAAATGCGGGGGAGAGACACCATCTTTTTGTTTTACGACAGTTCCAGGGGTTTGTGACGCTTCCTCTGGAAAAAAAACGCAGCATGCCCAGCATGTGAGCCCGACGGCTGGCTGACGGGATTGCTCGTTTGGTTGTGAGGCTGCTTTGGTGTTCCGTTCATTAATCAGTTTATATGTATTGTACATGTTCACGTCTCATGGGGTGTTCGCAAAAGGAAATAAATAAATAAAACAAAATAAAGTCTGAAAAATAGCGCAAATATTGGGGCCTACATTTTCGTCACCGCTAAACCCCTTATCCCTAAACTTCTGTTGTTTTTCAAAAGAAGTTTAGGGATAAGGGGTTTAGCGGTGATGAAAATGGAACCCTGGATCAAAAATCATCCCCTGAGCTCAATGGTAGAAATTGCAACAGTTGCGCAGGAAACCAGGTTCAAACATACTCTCTCCCCATGCCTTCGGCCTGGTGGAGACAATTACAGGGTAGAAGAGAAATGTTATATACCGGTAGTGCAGCTTTAAACTCAATGAATAATTAAAACCTACTTCCTAGGTTGAAAACATCAAAGCAGTATATGTATATTCACTGTTGTTGATTTTGAGTTTTGAGTTGAGCAAATGTTGATTTAGTTTTAGTCATAATTATAGTCTTTTGAATAAAGTTGAATTTAGTCATCTGAAACGTTTTAGTTTTAGTCTATTTTTAGTTGACTAAATATACGTTTTCAGTCGACTAAATCTAAAATTGATTTTGTCGACCAAAATGTTTGTTGGCAGGCCTTGATGGCGTCGTGACTCGTAATGCCTGCTTTTACACTCGGTTGCATGCCGAAAATTGCCAATCTATTTTCAGAGCACAACCCCTGAACACAACTAACCATAAAATGACTTTTCTTTTAGTTCTACTGTTCTCCATTAGTCCAAAATTCTCCATTGTCGACCAAATTGTCAACATATTTTAGTCTTAGTTTCAGTCAACATACCTTATAGTTTAAATTTAGTTTGTCACAGTTTCAGTCGATGGAATTAACACTGGTTGGTAATCATGGCTGGAGACGGGCATTGAAGCAGTCACCTCTCTGACAGCATTGATCCAGATTAAACATAATCCATATAGTTCCATAGCGAGCCAAAGGAACAAAGGAACGACAGACAGCGAGTCAGCATGCCAGCCACACCACTACTTATCATCACAGTGGTTCTAAAACCTACCCTGGATCAGGGCCCACTAGAATAAGTGTCCGCTGACCGCCCGTCCCACCACTTAACCCATTAAGACTGCCGCAGCATGCTTGGTCTTCAACCAACCAAATTAAACTCTCACATGTATCCCTCCCCTTCTTTGCTCCCTCTGGCTGCCTCTGCCCACACACCAAACACTGATCTTGGCCTACAGGCAACCAATGCTCATGCAACATCCCCACGGTCCACAGGTGGGGAATGGCTGATTTTAGCCATAACATAATCCATAATGCTTCCAGAGAGAGAGAGACACGGGAAAACAGTAACAACCGAGATCAGCGAGTCAGCATGCGAGTCAGACCACCATGCACTCATCACATTATCACCCAACAACCTAACCCCCTCCACCCACCACCACTGCACTGGAAGCGTTCTCTCCATCTCATAGCAGCACTAGTCTGTGATGAGATGTGGCTTAACCTCGGAGAGGTAGCTCACCTCCAATAATAACAGCCACCACCTTGTCAGTACAGCACAGCTTCAGCCCGGGGCACGCACGCAGCCTGCAGGACAAAGCTCCATTTATAGAGATCAGTGATGCTCAAACCCCCCCCCCCCCCCCCGTCTGAAAAAGTGTTGTGCCAGGGATCCCCAGAAAATTATATAATATAATAATAATACAAATTATTTGCCATTTACAAAAATAGCAGATGTACAAGCTTGTAGAGCCTTCCAATAGAGCGTCGCAGTCCCGCCCCCTTTCATGATGACGTGAGACCCAGAAGTGAATTCCCCATTCATTTTCTCCATAGGCTTTTCAAAAAAGTATTTATTTAAAGATGTTTACGCCGCGGACAAAGCCAACTAGAGTTGTGACAAATCATGACAACAAACATTTTGGACCGAACAAATAATTACAAATTACACAACAAAACAAGTGTTGTAACCTGCCGTTTTCTTCTTCTTTCAAATTATTTGTTCGGCCCGAGAAATTGTGTTTGTTGTCATGATTTGTCACAACTCGAGTTGGCTTTGTTCGAGGCTCAAAAGGTCTTTAAATAAATACTTTTTGAAATGTCTATGAGGAAAATGATTGGGGAATCATTTCCTGGGCCCTGGTAGGGGGTGGGACTGCGACGCTCTATACAAACAATAACCCAAGGGGATATATCGGCTTCTAGCAGGAGTGATGTCAGGCTTTGGTGCTCCATTGAGGTCCCTGAACATCTGATTCCAGTTTGGGTTTGATTGGATTCTATATTGTCCGTCCGGCCCTGTCTGGGACCTTGAGGTATATGTGAGAATTATTCCAAGTTCACAGTTGTGTTGACGAGTCGCAGAGCGAGCGTGGACAGCGGCCACTCAGAATGTTGTTGAGACAAGTAGTTGTGACGTGCTGGTCGACACTTGAACAAAAGCATACGTGAGTAATGTGGTGTGAAGTGAAGTCGAGTGCAGGGTGAATCATCCAGGGTGTCTGAAGACCTTCCAAGAAGCATCATCATTATCATCAGCATCCACTGTTAACTCCATTGACTGTGAATCAATGCAGCATGACATGCAGTTCCCCCTCTCTGACTTCTGTCTCTCTCCATTTCATGGATGCTTTATTATCCACTTAAAGGACTCATGAGATGCTGTATTTTTATTTATCATGTTCCTTGGTGTAGGCTATATATATATATATATATATATATATATATATATATATATATATATATATATATAGTACAGTAGAGGTCCCTCTACAGTACAGTAGAGGGACCCCATGGGGACCCCCACACAGTAACTCTGTCATTAACTATCATTAATTCTGGCTTTTGCTGGAAAGTATAGATATATTTCTGTAAACGTTTTCAGCTATTTTTGCTCTATCATGTAGAGTGAAAGTGAAAACGGCCAGAGGTACTGCTAGTCCAAAACAGCCTGTTACGGGGGTGACATTGTGTGTGTATGTGTGTGTGTGTGTGTGTGTGTGTGTGTGCGTGCATGCATGCGTGCGTGCGTGCGTGCGTGACTGTGCAATTGTGCATGAATCCACAGATAATCTCAGAAACTACCAGTGCAATCTTTTGGCAAAACCCCATGCAGTACCAAAGTCCTACCGAAGTCATGCTTCATAATTATTATGAGTAAAATCATACATGCAAACACAAAAGTCCTATATGATTGCATTAAACAACGTTAAACGACGTTAAACTCACTTTGCCACTCATGTAGGCGGGAGCTAGTCCATTCTGAGCTTTATAGACAAATAAAAGGGTTTTTAAAATAAATTCTGAATCGCACCGGCAACCAGTGGAGGGAAGCCAGGACAGGGGTGATGTGGTCTCTCTTCTTGGTGCCGGTTAAGAGCCTGGCTGCTGAATTTTGGACAAATAGGGTTTAGGGCTGACTGACTGATACCAATGAAAAGGGAATGGCAGTAATCTAAACGGGATGCTATGAGGCCGTGCTATAAGCATGCAAGTCTCCGTATCGAACGCTGCAAAGTTCGCTTGGCCGACTCAGCCCTGTTTGAGTTGCAACCCCATGGCACAGAATAGTAAATCATGTTCTAGCGAGAGTGTCTCCCCCGGCCACAAGTGGCTACTGGCCAATCACAGTGCGTTACTCCTTGCACAAGTACACTGCATGGCCGATCACAGCACGCCCTTGCGCAAATTGACCACCATTTCCGTGGTCGCATCACTGCACCCATATAGGGTGCTATGATGTCACCCACCTTGAGTAACCCTGCTCTATAGGCATGCTGGGGTTCAATTGGTTTCAAATTTTCAAATGAAATAAAGCTATAACATCAACCCGTCCCAAGGACAAACCAAGAAGAAGACGAGATAGAGAGAGAAAGAGAGTGAGAGAGAGAGAAAGAGAGAGAGAGAGAGAAAAAGAGGATGGGTTTTAAGGGAGAGAGGCTGAAAATAGCACAGCGGCTCTATACCGTCTGCTAACAGGAGACCTGGTTGCTATGAAACAAATGATGGTGAAAACAGTTGGTTAATTGTTCATTCTCTCTCATGCACCGGTGAAACAAACACCGACCAGCCTGTGGTAGGCCGCTGTTCAACATAATGTCCAGGCCATGTGACCATACTGTCAAGCTCTCTCTCTCTCTCTCTCTCTCCCCCCCTTGGCTTACAGTAGAACTTCCACCTGGGTGAAACACCAAATAAAGTGAACCCATTTAGATCAGTGCTACTCAAACTTTGGCATCTCAGGGACCCCCAAATCGATATGTGTAGCGTATATTTGGCCGCGGACCCCTATCTGAAAAGGAAATGTTTTGTGCCAGGGAATGGGATCCCGGATGCAAAGTGACATGCTGTGATTTGAATATAGCAAAGGGGTTCAAAATGATTGTGATGCTATATGTTAACCACAAAGTGTCGACGCTCTCTCTCTCTCTCTCTCTCTCTCTCTCTTTAATTAGTATCATCGGTAACACCAAGTGGGAAGAGGCTGCTGTGTGTATAGCATGTTGTGTTCGCATAGATAGCCGCTCGACAAAGCCGGATGTACCACTGTGGATTCGAACCCAGGGAGATTGAGAATCTTTAACATCTTGTTGCTGCTGGACAGAGAAACACCACTCATCCTGTAAGTGTGATAGAGAGATAGGCTGCTAAACATGTGGTTTAAAGTGTATTTCATACTGGCTTAACTCTTGGGGAAACTTAACAGGGGAGGGATATACTGGCACGTCTCCCTGGAATAAAGTGTCTATCTTAACAAGCCTTTTGATCTAGAATGGAGACTTAAATAAAGAAAAAAATAAAGATAACGCTTTTCCTTAAGCATGAAATATGCACCGCAGTGTGGGGGTGTGATTATTTCTCTTTCATCTGAAGCAAATCATCTCGTTTCAACACATTGCAGTGTTGAAACGAGAGTTATTTTGACGCTAGGGGTGCAATGTGTGCCACATATCAACATAACGGACACCTTGTGCCAAGAAACATCTTCTAAAGAACGTGGAAATGGATCTGGGGAATTAAACAAGACGTCGGAATCGATAGGCGGTCGGAACGCCCAGTGCATGTTGTCTTTTGGCACTTGGTCTACACTCTCTCCCCTGTCCGTCCTAACCCCTAAATGTCTAATATGACTCTTTTGTCTTTTCCTAATCTTAACCGTAATCTGTAAAATCTTTGTTAATAAAATAAAAATTCTCGTGGGGTCCAGCAAAATCATCTTCACACGGTCGATTTATACGACAGTATACACTGTATATACGCACACTCATGCTTTGTTGTGATTCTGTACTGTACTGTATATACGCACACACCTCATGCTTTGTTGTGGTCCTGGCAATATTGAAGGACAATACTGGTCTAAAAACATCGTCATCATTTTTCGACCGCGGTCGAGATCATGGATTTCACAATGCCACGCCAGACTTCCCGGTCCTTCATTGCCACCCCCAGTTCCTGCTTACTGATGCATGTGTCCCTATAGCGATGACATCAGGGAACGACAGTTTTCTACCTCTGGTCTGCTTTGAGGCAGGACTGCAGAGAAAAAGGGAAGATATAACCTCATTGTCAGCTCTGTAGCAGTGGCCGGCAAACTGTGTTCTTCTGGCTTGGACTAGTGAAGAAACACGGGGAAGGTTGCCGTATAATAGATTAGTCGATGGGTGGCTCTTCCAAGACAGATTTTGCGCTCTCATTAGAAGGTGGGTGTAAGTGCCATCCAACCGTTTCTCTAGTTTCTTCTAAACACATAATTGCCTCTTCACAGCTTCGGTTATACTGTACACATCAGTGTCACAAATTTCCTTCGCTAATTGTTTGCATTCACGATGTCTCTCACTCTCCACAAGTTCACAACCTTAATCACTCATGTGCGACTGCATGGTACAGTATAGGTTCTCTGCCGGAATGTCTTGTGTGTTTAGTTCAAGAATCAGATATTCTGTTTCAGAATGTCCTGGTCGCAGTTGCTGTGAAATGATGAAGCTGACCTTACAGCCGTTTCATACTCGGTTTTCACGTGGTGTCGCAAAAAATTAAATGAAAAGTCTTAGATCTTCTATTTTTTCAACGTGAGGACGACCACCTGGTCCTCCCTCTCTGCAGTGTTGCAGTACATTTACTCAAGTACTGCACTTTTGAGGTATTTGTACTTTACTTGAGTATTTCCAATTTCCAATTTTCCCAACTTTAGTTACTACCGGTAGTTACTAACTACTACCGGTAGTTACTTTGTAGATTTTGTTTTGAACCATACTTGAGTATTCCCAATTTCCAGTATACTTCTACTCCACTTCAGGCGCGTATAGCGTGGATTAAATGATTGACTGGGAAACTAACGTATGTAATTAGGAAGAAACCTGCTGTATTCTATAAGATATGGGAGAAGTTCTTGGACTTCATTAAGCAAGGTGATATTGAAGAGGCTTTGGATGGATAGTGGTTCATTGGAGTAGTCAGCTGTGGGGTGGGGGTAGGGAACTGTGATGGACATTGTGCATTTGTTTGTTTAACTGTATGTAATGTGTTTTTTTCTTTTTTTGTTATTATTATTATTATTATTTTTAATTTGTTCTGTATTTATGGACATTTCCTAATGTTTCTTTAAGATTTTGTTTTGTATTTGTGCTGCCATGGGGGATATATGTCAATAATTGCTTTTAAATTACTATGTAAAAGATTGACTGGGAAAATTCAGAAGTCCACTTAATCTCAGAGGCATATTATGCCTCTGAGATTAAGTGGACTTCTGAATTTTTTTCAGTACAAAAGTACAATATTATTGCACTTTTACACCACTATAGTTAGTATACTTACTAGATTATCATTACTAAACATACATTAACCACATCAGCCCTATAAAGGGTATGCGTGTGACATCATCATCATACCCGGAAGTAAAGCGGTAACACCTACTGAGTGTCAAAAAAAGACTTTCTGGATTTGACAGCCCAACATCCCAACAGAAAAGTCCATCTGACTGCTTTAAACAACGTTAAACAACGTTAAACTCACTTTCCCTCTCGATTTGCCACTCGATTTTCCATTCACTTTATGCATGCGCATACCCTCTATACATTTCGGCCATCTGAAAATAGCTGATGTACAAGCTCACAATGCGTCGCAGTTCGACGCATTGTGAGCTTGTAGATCTGCTACTTTCGAAAGATTTTTACACATTTAAAATTTTGAAATGAGACACTCTGAACAATGAGCACTTTTACTCTTGGCACTTTAAGTACATTTTGATGTCAATGCTTTTACACATAAGTACTGTACATTGTGAATTCACCTTTACTTGTAAAAGGGAGCATTCCTATGTTGCAGTATCGATACATTTACTTCAAGAGGGAGTGCCACAATCTTTTGTATTTTTCCAGTTTTTCATGTGTCTATGAGGTGACAGTACTTCATTAGACACCCTGGAGTCGTTTTTATGTGCAATGGTGCATTAACTTTGTATTTAGGGTTTCTTCCTGGAGGCTGAACCCTTGACAGTCAAAGGGGCCAATGAAATAAACAGTAATATAGTGACATCACACTATCAGCACCTCCCCTAACCCCTCCCCCTTTATCATACAACTACAGCTGTGGGTGCTTCAGTTCAGGTGGATCACCACCCATCACCACCCACCAGGCAAACTTAGTGAACTGGTGGGCGTGCCCACATAAAAACAACATTTGAACAAATATTGTACACTTTTTTTGAAAACATTATACCTCCTTATATAACAATAAGAGTACTTTTTTCCTGCACCACTAGCTCTCCGTCTCCGTGTTCCAGACACCATCTGCGTGGCTCCCGCGGTGCCACTTTGTGTTTGCTTTGTTTGGTGTCTATAATCATCCATCACCACCGCAGCGCCGCCACTGACTGGCGTCGGGACGCCTTCCTGTTGGAGACCATGCTACTCTGAACACACAGCGGTGGAAAGGCCTTCCTGTTGGAGACCATGCTACTCTGAACACACAGCGGTGGAAAGGCCTTCCTGTTGGAGACCATGCTACTCTGAACACACAGCGGTGGAAAGGCCTTCCTGTTGGACACCATGCTACTCTGAACACACAGCGGTGGAAAGGCCTTCCTGTTGGACACCATGCTACTCTGAACACACAGCGGTGGAAAGGCCTTCCTGTTGGACACCATGCTACTCTGAACACACAGCGGTGGAAAGGCCTTCCTGTTGGACACCATGCTACTCTGAACACACAGCGGTGGAAAGGCCTTCCTGTTGGAGACCATGCTACTCTGAACACACAGCGGTGGAAAGGCCTTCCTGTTGGAGACCATGCTACTCTGAACACACAGCGGTGGAAAGGCCTTCCTGTTGGAGACCATGCTACTCTGAACACACAGCGGTGGAAAGGCCTTCCTGTTGGACACCATGCTACTCTGAACACACAGCGGTGGAAAGGCCTTCCTGTTGGACACCATGCTACTCTGAACACACAGCGGTGGAAAGGCCTTCCTGTTGGAGACCATGCTACTCTGAACACACAGCGGTGGAAAGGCCTTCCTGTTGGAGACCATGCTACTCTGAACACACAGCGGTGGAAAGGGACTAAGTACACTCGCACACACCTCCCAGATGCTTGTGGTCAGACGGTGACAGTGGTGACCTGTGACCTATGAACCCAGAGGTCATTATGTTTCCTGACATTCCAGCAGCTGGCTGATGGGACCTCCCAGTGACCTGCTGGGACGGCTGCCATCTTGGTGCCAATCCAGAGTGGCAGCAGAGCCGTCCTCCGAATCGTAATGAGCCTGGGTAATTGACTGGCCATGTGTGTGTGTGTGTGTGTGTGTGTGTGTGTGTGTGTGTGTGTGTGTGTGTGTGTGCGTGCGTGCGTGTGCGCGTGCCGGCGTGCGTGCGTGCGTGCAGTGTATGGATATGCCTCCAGACGTTGGCTTTAAGGCCTACAACTATCAATTATTTCCTCTGTGATTATTCTATTGATTACTTCGGTGATGCGTGAGCAGCACGTCCATTTAGAAATCGATCGGTCGGATGGTTCTCCAGATATGCGGAGGACAGTAACACGCAGTCAGTGCATTTACAGTGGGATGTACATACATCGGCTCTGTTGGATGGAAACCTCTCCAAGACGGCTGGATTCAAATAAAAGCAGCAGATCCACAATCTCAAAATGGTCCGCGCATTCTCCTCTGCCTACGTACACAAGGCAGTCGTGGAAAGTACATTTACTCAAGGACCATACTTAACTACCATTTTTAATGGTTTAATGGTAAAGACCATGCAAACTCCACACAGAAAGGCCCTTTCGCCAACCCCTCCTCGGGGTTGTGGGCAGTGATGACGCGGAGGAGAGAACACGCCCCCAGCACCCACAGCGTCCCCAGCGGGAATCGAACCCAGGACCTTCTAGCTGTGAGGCTATAACATTTTTATTTTTTGTGTGTGTAAATGAACGCCCTACTTGATCATACTTCAGTGTCACACAAAAGCATCAGTAGCAGATTTGCAAGCTGGAAACTGACTATACTTTGGATTCTTTTGCATCTGAATCCTGACAAGTAACAGTTTTGGACATATATGAGGTTTCCAACGTCCTTATGCTTACTTCTACTCCGCTGCATCTCAGGCAAATATTGTACTTCTTTACTGATGGCAGGTGCTGAGTTGTAGCCAACACTGATTAAAAAGGGAAAGTAAAATCACCAGACTGTGCTCCTAATGCATCAAAAACTTTCCCCAGTAAACAGTGTTTGGACACGTGTGGCCCTGACAGATAGGAAGCATCAATTATGCTCAATGGCGCACGCTATGCCAGGCCAGGTGTTCGCCATAATTGCACCGCAATTATTAATACTTTGAACCACATCACAACAACCGCAATGGAACAAGGTATAATAAATAATCTCACTCACTCTCTCACACACACACACACACACAAATAAATATCATCAAAATATGTTAAAGTATAACAATTCAACATGGGAAGATCACACAAATCTGATAATCGGTGAAGAATGTGGGTATAAATATCCCTAAAAACATAATGGAGCTGGGAACTCCTTTGGTCCACCCATTCCTTAGCCTCGCAGTGGCCAGACGCAAAACTGCCAGGGGCAATAAAATGGTATGGCCAAGCCAGGCTACCCACCTAGGACATGAGAAGTGAAGATCAACGGCCCATTGTGGGAGGATGGGATCTTTTGTTTACCCTCTATCACTAGGTGAAAATCACACAAAGACCTGCCTGGAGAAAAAACAGGGTGCTATGACAAGTATTATAGCAGGTATTATTAGGTTCCAAAGTTGCATCGTTCTCAAGTAGGCCGGTGGCCGACGGGCACGTACAGGTCTAGTTCCCTTTAAAACATGACAACAACAACGTTTTCATAGTTGTGTGGCAGAATTCTTTCCCGTTTCCCATCACTTTCTTTCTCTAAATTCTTATCCTACAATTTTGTAACCCATTTTGTGAGAGCAACAGACTGACCTCATGCTTCCTTTAATGCATGAGCATCCAAGCTCACACGTTAAGGAAGGAACACGTTATTCCGACCAGTTCCTTTCCCCTCCATCAGGCGCCCCGGCTGGCCAGGGGGAGGCAGTATAGAGACCAGGATTACTGCATGTTTTTTGTGAGGGTACTAGCTTGTTTCACTGAGTTGGTTGACTGGTGTACTGTACTGTACTGTACTGTACTGTACTGTACTGTACTGTACTGTACTGTACTGTACTGTACTGTACTGTACTGTACTGTACTGTACTGTACTGTACTGTGCTTTGACATCAGACCCATGCAGTTGAGAGCTGAAATAGTTGTACTTAGTTACTTTCCACCACTGCTTTTAATATATGCATGGTTGAGAGTGGGTACCATGTGATCAAGGTTCTCTCAAATGTTTAATCGGTCTCAGCAAACACTCCAACCTACTTGAGCAATCTCTCTCAACTGCTGAGCAACATATGACTAGTCCACTGTGTATACTACGCTCATGTCAAGTTATGGCTTAGGCTATTCAAATCTAATTACAGAATGAGTAATAGCAGTCCTTTCAATAAACTGTAGGGCAGGCTACTATCGGTCAGTAAATTAAAAAAAGGGAAAAGTTTTGCATAATCCATTATTATTCAATATTATAATTATGAGACTACATGTTGAAAAATGTTATGTACATAAATCCAATGCAGTAAATATGTGACAACAAAATAACAATTAATTGATATGAACTAGAGGCTACATTGACATTGGTACACAAATCCTACAAAGTGGCCTCCTTTAGGGGGAGGGCACAGTGACGCGTTCGGTAGGACTTTGGCTTATTTGGGCGCCATCTTTCTGCCTACATGTAGGCTAGTAGGATGCTAGGCTACTTGGCTGCCAGTCTGTAGTTCGTAAGTGTGCTTGTCAGTGAGGCTGGTGTGTATACTGTCACTGCAGTACACCATCTTCCATCTCTCTCCTATCTGTAGTAATATGTCACAACTCTTCTACTCTATGGCTCTGGATCGACGGCGGTATTATTATTATTCGCAGTTAAAAAATGTTGGGGTGTTCTGATCTGATCGCTGCCTCCCCTCCCCTCACGTCAAAACAGTTCTCCATGTTTACATATTACTTGACGAGAAGACATGTGGACATATCTTTATGGAGAGTGGGAAAAAGACCAGGAGAGTGACGAGTGATCAGTCAAACATGTGTTCTCTCCGCAGTAAATAAATAATCTGTCTGTATGCGATCTGACCATTATTATTTTGATTACACTGTCATGCTCGTTTGAGGACAGGTAGGGAGCAGAGCATACATGTGTTTGGGAATGTTGCTGAAGGTTATGTTATTTTGTCAGCTGACACCCAAATCAAAGAAACCATATCAAACACAACCAGCCATACCAACCAAACCAGCGTGTATTTAATAATTTAAATTATTTGATATATCCGACAGTCATCGCACTGCAAGGCTACAATGGAAGCATAATTCTGACGGTCCGCGGTGGAATGGACAAGTTAGGGTAGGCCTAAAAAAACGGACAGGGCAGACCCATTACTGTTTTGGATCAAGGTTATGTTATTTTCTCATCTGAGACCCAAACAATACAGTGTTTATTTAATTTTATATCTACAATGGTAAATGTCTCCACAGTGAGGCTGGAAAAGCAGCCTACTAGCCTATTGGTAGGCAGGAAAATGGCAACCAGAATAACCCGTTTTGAGTGAAACTCCTCCCTATGCACTGGCCCTATAAGTGGGTGCCGGCGTCAGACGGCAAATCTTGCAAACGTTCTATAGGTTACTGGTGCATGATATAGCACATCTGCACATTACACGCAGATACGGGAAGTAAACTGGAGGTGGCATGTCTTGCTATTTGAGTCTTGGCTTACATGCAAGTAAAGCATCCGAGTAGGCGAGTACTTCTTCCACCACCGGTAAGGAAATAATACCGTACTCTAAAGCACAAACCACACCACAGCGTCGAGATGGGACGAGGCGGTTTTAGCGTTGGTCCCTGCGGTGTGATATGTCCTGTTGCACGTCGACCCATTGATTCAACTGGTTCAATTCAATGGCCCAAACCACACCAATGGGTCGCCATGCAACTCCTCGCAAACCGCTTGGTTGTAAGGAGTTGCATTGCAACCCTTTGGTGTGGTTTGGCCACTGTGCATGTTTACAGGGGTCAAGGGGTCCCGTGGAATTGATGGGGTCATAATTGTGATCATGAACCATGCGAACAGGAGGTCGTAAACACTAATACGGTTCACTGCGAATAACGTCCCAACTTGCCAAAGCAGAGGAATACCCCAGGCAGAATATTGATCGGGTGGGGGGAAATTGATCCTATGCGAGATGCATAGTCGTGTGTCGTTATTGGCACAGACAAAATAATGAGCGCTGTAATTAGTTTGACGCACGGAGTGTCAGCAACAATCATTGTTCAAAAAGTGATGCGCTCACAGCAGTCACTGTTGCTGCTTAATTGAATTGTAAACTTTACTGCGAAATGTCACCGAACGCCGTCCTGCTCTTTTCTCTGTGGACTCCTATTCACCAGCTTTTATTTCCTTGTTCATTTAAGGCTCTTTTGACTCTGGTAATTTATCACAACAGATTATTAACTGCCACGGCACCTTCAGATAACGCAAATTGTATTTTCTACCAGCCATTGTTTTCCCCTCTGTCTCTGCCGTGTGCTTGTGTGTGTGTGTGTGTGTGTGTGTGTGTGTGAATGTGTGAATGTGCGTGCGTGCGAGCAAGAGAGCGCACACGAGAGAGAGACAGAGATAACCTGTGGGCGATAACTTGAAAAATAATTTCCAATCCTCCACAATGTGACATTTATTTCCGCCTTAATTAAACATCAGCAAGCAGGTGTGCCAAAACAGCAGAAGAGTCGTCATTGCGGGAGCGTCACTGGAGTGTGCACTGCAGTCGACGACGATAATAGTCTATCTCCTCCGAACATCTGTTCCCTGACATAGAGGAGCGTCAGAAAGTAACCGGGCATAGCCATGTTTGTTTGCTCTTCTACGCAGATGGATGGGGGGTTCTGAAAGCCCCCAGCTCTCACTCCCTCTTTATCTATCTCTCTCTCTCTTGTTCTCACACACCCACCTGTGTGGCGGGCTCTCCTGAGGGCTTGATCTTATATTAATCCATGGCACAGATCCGTGCAGTGACAACAAAGTCACGTTCAACACAATACTATACTGCTGCTGCTGCTGCTGCTACTGAGCTCCGGTGACATTTAAAATGTGAGCGATTGCACAGAGTGTAATGTGGCCGAAGCAGAGTCTGTCTATATACTGTAGGTAACACCAGGAGTTACATTGTAATTTAGAGGAAACAGCAGTTATAGTGGCTCTTATAGGCACCTGTGGCTATAGTGAACAGTGATTGCTGTAGATAACACTGGCTACCCGACTAGTCAACAGTGATTACTAGGGGTGCAACGATACATTTGAACAGCGATACAATACGTATCACGATACATGGTTGACGATACGATACATGGATGCTATTGGTTCATTATGGCGATCCGTTACGATACGATTCAATGATTTGAAATCGATACAGTAACTATTTAAAATACATTGACAGTATCTTAAACTAAGTAATTAACCCCCTCTCTTTCTTTTATCTTTAAAAAATTGCTAAATACCAGGCACAAAAAGAGAGAGATGAGCATCTGGCGGCTGCGTTCATACTGTATGACTGGAGTACACCAACATGTTGTTGACTAGACCTTCTATCTGAAATACTTAACGTTTTTAACTCAAATCTTTGCTTCTGGGAGGTCCCTGGAACAACATATTTTCAGATGGGGGTCCACGGCCAAATACAGATAATTCTGGGGGTCCTTGACATGAAATATTGAGCACCACTGATAGAAACATAGGTATTTCCGAAAAAATTGAAGACATCTAGACTACCTACTCACTTACATAATGTACGTATACTTGCATTTCTATAGCACATAATTGACTACAACCACACAGCAGTGCTGTTATCCAGAAGCACGTGAATCAGAAGGTTGGGGCGTATTAGTACATAATAGACCAGGGGTGCCCAAGAGATCACAAAGGCTGTGCAGGTAGGTCACATGACATGCCCCTAAATAATATTTAATTTAAAAATAAAAACAATGTTTGGCATCTGCTATTTGAATTAAGTTGACTTGATTGATTGATTGACTGACTGACTGACATAAAAAAGGGCCTGTCAGCTCAAACCCATAATGCAATGTCGGTAGATTACAAATTAAATACAAAAAAACCTATTCCATTTCCCCCTTTCCTATTCCAAGTGCATTTGTCTTAAATGTAATGCCAGCGCCGCTATTCCAAAGCCATTTCAGCGATGGTATTGTGTTTTCGGTGGGCAGATCTTGTTGAGCTGGTCATTTTGAAAGTAGCTCTCGAGTCCAAAAAGTGTGGGCACCCTTGATTTAGACCCTTCAACAAACTGCACGTGATCAGCGGCCGTGAACAACACTGAACGAGACACTTCCATGGAGTGGTTGTGGTCGACCTGCGAGGTTATAGCAGAAAAGTAGCGCACACATAATTCACCTGAGTGCCAACTGAGTCAGAAAGAGACACACAGTGTGTGTGTGCGCGTGTGTGTGTGTGTGTGTGTGTGTGTGTGTGTGTGTGTGTCATGAATCCTTATTGATCTCCCTGAGTCATGCTATTCATAACAATAACTCATTCAGTCTACTCATTTGTTTTCATCATATAATAGTCACTGGCTGCACTAAATGTGATCTTTAGGACCGACTGACTGTCCATGTTGTAGACTGTCCACAGTCCACACTGTTATTAAAAGTGATCTCTCCGTCAACACGGTTATTAAATGTGATCTGCCTGTACACAGTCACTGTTATAAACTGATCAGAATTGTGTATTACGACTTTGCCAAACTCTCTGCTGCAATTGTTGCTGTGGTAACAACAGAGTAGTGCTCTGTTGTACCATGGTGTCAGTCGCCCGAAATAGACGATCTTCAACCTCACAATGAGTTGCATCACGACACGCTGTGAGCATGTAGATCTGCTGCTTTCCATGAGCAACACATTGCACAATGCAGTACAGCCTAAATCGGTCTGGACTGAGACACATCTTTAGAAATGATAACTGGATCTCACCTGCAGTCAGTAGGACTGTGGACCTTTGGTTTCTTGCCTGACAATTTTTTCTGTCGTGCTTGTCAGTTTGTGCCTGTTTTCACCATTAAATTGCGTTTGTGCACATGTGCGTGTGTGTGTGTGTGTGTGTGTGTGTGTGTGTGTGTGTGCATGTGTGTGCGCGTGCATGTGCACGTGCATGTGTGCGTGCGTGCGTGCGGATATGCATGCATGCGTGCGTGTGTGGCACTGTTGATACAAATGTTGTTTCCATTTCTGAAGCACAACCCAAGCGGTGAATAGACTAACAGTTTGGGATAGTTTTATAAGTAACTATCCTCTCCAGTTACTGTCCATGTTCCTGTCAAAGTGGCACCATCATTCATTAGCAAAAACCCCAAAAAGAAAGAAAGAAAAATAAACAACAATTTCCAGACATGAATTCTTATCTGGCCTGTTCACACAGACTCCATTAGGTAGACATACAGACAGAGTTCCATGTGACACACATCAGTTAGGAAATGAACAAGTAGAGCCTCACTAAGCCTGTTTCTAATCATGATCCTGACAATGTGATTGACTGGCGCTCATCCATAATACCGGCTGCATAAACGATCCATTTCCTCTTGACGGGCAGATGGAGAGAGAGAGAGAGAGAGAGAGATAGAGAGAGAGAGAACTCTCGACTTTAGACACGTGCTTGGCGGGAACGAAACACCAACCGCATAACGTTGCCTAGCAGCGGGTTTAGTGGAGCCCAAGCTCTGACTGGGCCATCTGGGGGAATTCATCTAAAGCTAGCGAGGTGTAAAATAGACTCACCTCTCCAGCTCGTCTCACACTGGACCCGAAATGGTCCGAAAAGCGAGGCCTGAAATGATGGGGTATAAGAGGAGGGGATAGCATAGCAGGTATAGCAGCCGTGGCTGCTGGGAGTCGCAGAAAGGAAATAAGCGTCGAGCGAGCGAGCGCAGAGTGCAGGTGTTGTTGCCAAAATGATTTGATTTGCATGAAAATTGGAGTGGCTGGCCTCGAGGGACATTAGACATGCACGGACCCCCCCCTTCACCAGTCGCGGTCCGCGCATGATGATGGCTTGTGATTGCCGTAGAATTGTGTGGATTAATTTGGTTATCATGTGAAATGGTGGTACGAAACGGACGGTTTCACCTGGTATGAAAATATTTCACCAACTGGCATCAGGAATATCACAAATATCAGAGAATGTAATGTATCATGGTTTGAATATACAGTAGGCCTATCTATCTATCTATCTATGAACACATACGAAATGATGTAGTTAACAAAAGTGTTAAACACATTATGTATATGATGAACAGCGTTAATATTGCAGTTCAAAGATTCCGTGTTGCTGTTTAATTTCTGGACAGACCTGTACTAATACTACTGTGTGAATTTGCACCAGACTCCTGTATACTGTACAGTGTGTGTCCCTCATTAAAGAGAATGCTTTCATAGCGAGCTTCCCTGTACTTTAGATTTAAAATATTAAAGTTCCACACTTAGAAGAGATAATCATCAAAGTGCAATGTTGTCTGTGTTCTCATGGGAGTCGTGGTTGACAGCTTTACAAGTTGTCATGATGACACCTGGAACATCTTTTAGTCCGAGGAGTCATTTCCCTTTTTTAGGCCTTAAAAAAATGTCTTCTAAATCATGACAGTTTCTGGAATACCTATACACCTATGTTTCTATATCAGTGGTGCTCAATATTCCATGTCAAGGACCCCAAAACTATATGTAATTGGCCACCGACCCCCATCTGAAAATATGTTATTCCAGGGACCTCCCAGAAGCAAAGATTTTAGTTAAAAACGTTTGCTCCGAAAGAATATATATTCAAAGGTTTGCGCCACATTTTCACGATTTTTTCCTAATTGAGCCTAATGCTTATCTCATCTCCCCCGATATGAAGCCCATAGCAGCCCATGTACAGTACTGTATACAGCCTTCTCCATCAGAACACAGAGCTCTATAATAAAGCCCTATAGCAGCCCATGTACGTACTGTATTATACAGTCCTTCTCCAGCAGAACAGAGCTCTATAATGAAGCCCTAGAGGTCCATGTCATGTGGTCTCCTCCAGCAGAACAGAGCTCTATGATTATGGAGCTTAGCACCGGGCGTAGGATAAAAGGCTTGGCGGAGCGGCGGAGGGCCACCTGACATCAGAGGGAGAGCCGGAGCAAATCCTCCATCGTGTCGGATAATATATGTCTGAGACTCAAAGGGAAGGAGGACTCTGTTTTTGTGTCAGGCATTCCCAACCCTCCCTGCCAACACACACCTATAGTATAGTATAGCCTGCCGGTCACCCTCACCGTTACTCGTCCTGAAGTTAAACCTGTGTAATTTCATTCATAAAAACCAAGGGGCTGATTCTACTTAATGCCTTTTAAATCACTAGTTCTCAAACTTTTCCGTGCCAAGGACAGCCCCCTGCACCAAGAAGAGAATATTTGTGTTACAAAAGATC
>NC_137869.1:24327964-24365464 GCF_963924005.1 Protomyctophum bolini | reverse complement strand
GAAAAGAAGAAAAAGACACGTACTTG
This sequence comes from Protomyctophum bolini, assembly GCF_963924005.1. Classification (NCBI taxonomy): domain Eukaryota; kingdom Metazoa; phylum Chordata; class Actinopteri; order Myctophiformes; family Myctophidae; genus Protomyctophum; species Protomyctophum bolini. The sequence goes on along the minus strand of NC_137869.1, from coordinate 24,365,438 downwards.
AAGGAGGGTGTAGTGGGGTAGGGAAGGGAAGACAGAGTGAGAGCTGAAGCAGCAGAGTGGTGAATGAGCAGCGTGTCCAAGATGAAATGAGGAAAAATAGAGGAGAGGTGAGAAGGTGGGACGAAGGCAGCGTGACAGATGGAAATGTTTAAGTCAGACAGACAGACAGACAGACAGACAGACAGACAGACAGACAGACAGACAGACAGACAGACAGACAGACAGACAGACAGACAGACAGACAGACAGACAGGAGACAACGAAGGAGAAGAGAGACGGAACTCCCCACATTTCAACACCTGAGCGGTGTGCAGTGCGTGCATCTGTCTGTCTGTCTGAATGCACACTGGCCATGCACGCACACACATTTAATATGGAGATACGAGATTTCTGCCACCGATAGTGACAATGTACAGTACTGTACATGCACGCACACACGCACGCACACTCCCTTTAAAGTCGTGCATGGTGTCACAAGACCTTGTGACGAAATAATACCCACTTTGAACATCCAGTAAAGGCTCCAAGTAACTTGTCAGCTCGATATCTCATACATGCATATACATTCTGTATGTACAATATATAGGCCTTCTGCACACACAGCAGTGTTGCCCCGGGCCCCACACACACACACAAACTCCTCATTTGTATGTGAGCGTGGCGCACACACACACACACACACACACACACACACACACACACACACAAAAGCCTTGGGCCTGACATGGGCTCCCGCAGCCGTTGCGATGCAGCTGCAAAAAACGCTACAGTGAAACCCACAGAAAAGCGCCGTAAATCCCTGCATCATCTCTATTCAAGCCAAACAGCAGTCACCATGAGGCAGGAATTATCCACCATGTCAACTTCTTACTGGAGTGGGTAGGATATGACTAACAACAGGCCCTCGGGGACAGACGGCATACAGTACCACTGTCGTGGCCTAGGCTCCAAAAATGAACAAGTTCAGGATTACCGGTTTTGGAGACTTAAAGCACAACAAACCATACAGTAACTGCACTAAAGGCTATCTCTTAACTAAGGGCCCTGTCAGCTCTGTCTCCCGGCTGTTAAAAACGCTCAAGTACTATTCAGTCTGTCCCTTGCAGCCTCCCTTATATAGGGAGTGGATCCTACCACAAGTACAGACTCCAATTAACCATCAATTAGTTTATACAGACATTCCCCATACCAAAGGAATAATCTACCTCACTTCCCTCTTAGTGTGTGTATGTATAGGGCACGGGTTGCCCCGTGACAGACCACTTTTCAACCTGCCTTCATATAATTGGTTTGTGTTTTGCAATGTTTGTGTTTACACAAACACTAAATTGTGCATTGTTAATGGGATTTAATGTTTGCGTAGGACAAAGTTTGTGCACATACACAAAAAAGCTGGACATAAATACCTCAAAAATACCTAAAAATCGTAAATAAAAGGGTCTCAAGTGACGGATTATCGGATCCTATAGTATTCTTTTAGTAGGCATAATCACAGAAGCACCAAAACAAGGAGGTGGTGCCCCCAGAGGCCAAAACAAAGGAAAATAAATTGTATCCTATGTGATTGTTAATGTTAGGGGAAAACTATGTTACCTGTCACTCTTACTCCTCTCCTTAAGTAAGCGCCGGTCACAAATTCTACTTCCTCCAAAGCAATTGAATCTCACCTGATTTGTGTAAAGAAAATTCACTGGATGCTGTATCTTGAGTTACCATAGAGACAGTGCATCTCTCTTCAGAGCGCCAGTGAATGCTTATTGCTTCATGGGAAAGCACCGTGTTTTGCACGGATGTATGACACCTATTTGATTTGAAATGTCACCACACCCACCTCTCTAGCAGTCACACACACGCTCATGTTGCAAGTGGTTCTGTTGCAAATGGACAGTTTGGAGACATTCAGTATACTGAAACCTCCTCCTCAAAAACTGTTACTTTTCCAGGATTAAAATTCAAAAATGGCAAAAGTATCAGATCCGCCGGCTCAAAATGCCGTGGGTTTCGAGCTTGTGGAATGTGATGTTTTCGTGTGACGCTGTGTAGTATGATTAAGTAGTTTGTTCATCAATATGAAAAGCAAAAAGCCTCATGCCATCGACGTCAGCCAGCCTTTCCACATCTATGTTTTCCTCTCTCATAAATTAATGCCTGCTTGATCATACTGCAGCATCACACACATCGAAAGTAGCAGATATACACGCTTGAAACCGTGTTTTGAGTTTCCAACCGATGGAGACGATATGCACAAAAAAGGGTTGCCAGAATGGTTTCACTAGACCTTATACGTGCCCGTTGGCTACCGGCCTACTTCGATGCAACTTGGGAACCTAATAATACCCGCTGTCAAGTGTCAACTTGTCATAGCACCCGTTTTAACTATCTGTCTGTCTGTGTCCCACATGGAGGTCTCTGTATTTGTCTGTCTGCCTGTGTGTGAAGAGTGCAAACTGACTGTGAAAAGTGGAGTGGTTAAGTAAGTATCAATTTGCAGGTGTGGGGTTGCCATGGCAATCAATTGGCTGAGGCAGAGGCTGGAAATTGCACAGGTGAGGGGATTTAGGCTGATTATTAGTCCCACTGGCAGAGCTGACCAGAGCCTTTTGGGGTGGTTCTGGAGAACCGTGGGTCCGACCAACTCGATACCGGGCACTGCACTCCCTGGAACGCGTGTGTCGAATGTGAAGTCGGTGGGGCAAACGGTTCTCGAGTTACGTGCATTACAACCATACTCGCACACACGCTCGCAGACAGACATACAGAGACATGGCGCATTTATAGTAGGATGACATTCATTTTCATTTATTTTATTTCGTTCTTCTTTTAAGTTTCATGACCTCTATTACACCCAAACAACCTGAACTTTGAACATTCAGTGGATTGTCTGTGGTCTGGGATTTTCTCTGTGTCTCTGAAGCATTTGGAGCTGCAATGAACACAGGCAAAACAGTGACAGCTGGCAAATCCCATTGTCATATATAGCATGTGCTGGCTCTTACATCACACTCCACAGGGAAATCAGAGCACTTGTTTGAGCCAGAAACCCCCAAACCACAGAAAATCTATACTGAATGTTAAAAGTTCTGTTTTTCTTTTGGGTGCAATTGAGCTCAGAAAACAAACAAAAAAATAAAATAAGAAAACTTACAAGAACTTTTTTTTTAATGTCACAATCCATTTAAAGTTGTGCATGGTGTCACAATACCTTGTGATGAAATAATACCAACTTTGTTTGAACATCCAGTAAAGGCTCCAAGTAACTTGAAAGCTCGATATCTCATACATACATGTACATTATGTATGTACAATATATAGGCCTCCTGCACACACAGCAGTGTTGCCTCGGGCCCCAAACACACACACACGACACACACACGCACACACACACACACACGACACACACGCACGCACGCACGCACGCACGCACGCACGCACGCACGCACGCACGCACGCACGCACGCACGCACGCACGCACGCACGCACGCACGCACGCACGCACGCACGCACGCACGCACGCACGCACGCACGCACGCACGCACGCACGCACGCACGCACGCACGCACGCACGCACGCACGCACGCACGCACGCACGCACGCACGCACGCACGCACGCACGCACGCACGCACGCACGCACGCACGCACGCACGCACGCACGCACGCACGCACGCACGCACGCACGCACGCACACACACACACACACACACACACACACACACACACACACACACACACACACACACACACACACACACACACACACACACACACACACACACACACACACACACACACACACACACACACACACACACACACACACACACACACACACACACACACACACACACACACACACACACACACACACACACACACACACACACACACACACACACACACACACACACGCACACGCACAGACACCCGTATTAATATGCTGTACAAATCAAATCAATCCAGTGCTCTCTCACCTTCACACGCATGGCTGCCTCTCGTGTGTTCTCGGCATTAACACCCAGGAGGGGTGTTTGCCGTGTTTTCCACTATGATTATGCTTATGACTGTAATGTAATACTTATACAAGATGGAGCTGACAGAGGACTAATAATCACAGCGAGAAAGAAACACCTTCAGGGGTGTTACTGTTAATGGAAAACGGTATGCACAGTGTACTGTACTGATTGTATTGACTGCTGGCCAAACGGTGTGTGGTTGGCAGAGCAACCGTTAAAAATGCATTAATTTCCAACCGGTTTCGTGGTCGGGAAACAGGATTTCTGTCTGCACAATGATGATGTTGCAACTGCAGTGTATATTAAAAAGAAAACACCATTGCTGGTCATAAGTGTGTGTGTGTGTGTGTGTGTGTGTGTGTGTGTGTGTGTGTGTGTGTGTGCGTGTGTACTGTATGTATATGTGCGTGCGTGTGTGCGTGCGTGCGTGCGTAAATTACACTGTAAGACTTTGCACCTTATCTTGTGTTATCTATAGTATTTTCACTACTATTCTTTTTTCAACAAAAAAGGCTAATACGATTAGGCAGAAGGGATAAGGCAAGATACAGTAGATGTGTTTCAACCGATATGACAATTAGGAACTAATTGACTTAGTGGTACAAGTCACATAATACACCATTAACCTCTGGAGCCCCATTTCCCCCGCCAGCGGCTGTCCACCTCATTTTGATCAACGTTTGCCTGTTATCTCTCTTATGACCAACAGGCTTCTGAGAGGTAAAAACATCTCATCAAAATGGTGGTCCGTTGCTCAGATAATGCACATTAAAATGAAAAGGGTTGAAACACTGACATAATCAGTGCATTGGATACACATATACTGCTATTCTGCACACGTACTGTAGGCCTGCATAGACGAGGAGGTTCTGCACGGTGCATTGATAAGCATGCACTGGACAGCTTACCTGGATCCACCACACGGTGTGCTTCTGGACACACTCTGGCTGGGGGAGACTATTAGGGCTGAAGCAGCTCTGTTTGAAGCTAAAGATCTGGGCCAGGCAACCGTCTCTCTCTCTCTCTCTCTCTCTCTCTGGGGGAACTTGTTATTTTTTCAAGTTCGAAACAAACAGAGAAAAGACAGAGAAAAGGTTACGCTTGGAGAAGAAGAGCATAAGCTTATTTCCTGCCGTCTCGATCTCGTTTCTAAATGAGATGTACTGCATGCTTGTTGTTCGGCCTGACTAATGTACACGCGCGTACACACACACACACACACGCACGCACGCACGCACGCACGCACGCACACACACACACACACACACACACACACACACACACACACACACACACACACACACACACACACACACACACACACACACACACACACACACACACACACACACACACACACACACACACACACACACACACACACACACACACACACACACACACACACACACACACACACACACACACACACACACGCACACGCACACGCTATATCAAACACTGCTACATCAAACACTGCTACATGTGTATACAGAGAGACAAACACCCATGTGCACACACACAGAGTTGCGCATACATGCATTTGCACATGTGTATATGTATACGCAACAGATACACAAAACAGACGTACAAACGTATGGATTTCTGTCTGTCTTTTGACTTTGTTTGTTGTTCAGCCCAGCTTGCAGGCACCATCAGCCGGCTCTGATCCGTTCCCTTACATTGAGGACTGCGTCCCCCTCCCCCTCCCCCCAGCGCACCGCACCATGCATGCACTCACTGTTGACAGGCAGCACTGTTGTTTCCCTCAGAAAAGAAAACCTTCTCAGTTGTGACGAGGAGGGGGTGGATGGGGGAGGGGAGGGGCGAGTAGATGGAGGGGAGAGATAGAGAGAGAGAGAGAGAGAGAGAGAGAGAGAGAGATAGAGAGAGAGAGAGAGAGAGAGAGAGAGAGAGAGAGAGAGAGAGAGAGAGAGAGATCCCTCTAGCACCTCTTAAGCTGCGGTCTTAACATCGTAAATGATTTTGAAATGTTGGTTGCATCGCACACGGGATAATCTTATTGGATTTTCTTGACCATGCATTGTGATACAGATGAACTGGAAATTATATTAAAGGGATATTTCACTTTCAAACGTGTTTGGGGGTCATTTTAAGATGTACTCTCAGTTCCTTCCAGTGTTTCATTCCCTTCATGTCCATGTCCTTCCCTTTGCAGTCCATATAAATCCAGTCCATCAATTGAACCCTCTTAACCTTGTGGCATCGTCGGTGCCATGTTCTGACCCTCTGAATGAATACCACACGCGCAATCTTTATTATTAATCAGCTACAATCTCAGCTCAGTTCTATAGCTTCCTTTGGAGAAAGAAGAAGCGATGGGTGCAGGGTGCACCGGGAGGAGGGAGGTCAGACATGCAGAGTGAAGTGAAACAAAACAAATCACATCACAGCCTCCATCGAGCATCAGCGCAAATCAAGAGAGCAACCATGAAGGCATGAATGCTCCGCTACATATACAGTATATACCGAACCAAACATTCTTCTATCACACAAGCCTTAACATCACACAAGCCTTAAGATCACACGAGACGATGCATAAACAAACCGTGCACCGCACGCAGTCCTTGTGTAACAACGACATCAAACCATGTCATCAAACAATCCTTGCATCACATCTGTGGAAGAGTTTGAACTTTAAAACAAACGCATTAAACTATAGCCGTTAGACTTGAGACAAACTAATGCACTGCATGTGTACCGGCCATCATGGACATCAGACCCACAGACTCTCAGTTACAGTACACAGTAAATAGGGTACAAATGTACACCCTCTTCAGAGTTAGCCTATAGCCTCAAATGTCTGCACACTCCTGTACAGGTTTTGCAGTCTTTGATCTGTGGCCATCTCTTTATTTCTTTATTTGACCACTTGAATCCTCTTTGTAAAACGGACCTGAGTTGAAGCTGTACTTCCTATCTCTTCATCAGAAACACAGTATATCTAACACTAGCATGACTGAAGTAAAACGAGACACAAGCAGCATGTGCTTAAATTCATATTTAGAAAATGTTTCAGATGTCACAACATTCTGAGATGATGGAATGATGATGGTCATGGAAGGGGAACCTTCTGAAAGCTTCATGGGCAAAGATAATCAACTTCAAAATCTAAAAAGAAACGGTCAAAATGACCACTCAGTCAGACATGTTATAGTGCTATAGTTGTAGATCAGCAATGTTAGTGGAACGTCCCCTCCCCCCCATGCAGAACAGGGATGCCGGGGTTCAAGTGGTTAACGATGTTACAGCATCCATTTATAACATCATATTCAAGCGGTGGTGGCATGTGTAGTGCGTCAGCAACACCTCTGGCCGCGTGCATTATCCCCCCGTCCCGCTGTAAGCTAGCCTGACATGTTAGATATGAGCAAACAGACCCTGCGGAGTTTAATATTAATATCGTTGTCATGAATATGATTACATTGGGAGTGTTGTAATGGCATCACGACGGTGATGATGGCCTTTGTTTGCTTTTGATTTATGCTGCAGCGCTATGCGCTACGTGTGTGTTAGCCGAGCCTCTCACCCAAAGGAGTATACACCAGTGGTTCTCAAAGTGGGGTCCGGGGACACTCCTTAGGCGCAGCAAAAATGAGTTAAGCTATTCTGGACGGGAACCCCTTTTGGTGTTTTAAGCATTTTGTTGCGCTATGAGCTTGTAGACAAAACATTTTCTGTCATGCAGGCAAAGAAATAAGTAGACAAAATGTTTTTGTCATGCAGCGGATTATAAATTCACCGAGTAATCCCCAGGATCCATATTCGGAGGGAAAACGTGCGCATGCAGGAAATAACAGACCTAGAAGCTTATATGTAACGTCGCCACATTGTAAGCTTGTAGATCTGCTATTTTAGCCTAAATGTAATGTGGAGAAATGAAATAACACTAGCCTAGAGCCCTGAAGGACTCCGTCTGTGTATCAAATTCAATGACACATCATGACTATAGTGCAGGGATGCTTTTTTATTATTATTTGCCCTAGTTAAAATATACACAAATGACAAATAATGTGCAGTGCAGGGGGAGGCAGTAGACCCAGCGGGCTAATTTGAAGCCTCCATGTGAATTAAATGATCAAGAACAAAACACAAAAGAAAACCCAAACCCACACGCTGTGGATTATTATGCACTATAGTAAAGCCCCGTGCTGCGCTGTAGACAAGTCAGGTTGTTCAGATAAACACAATACTGCCTCATGGTGCTAAAAACACTTCAAAACTAAATGCAGGGCTTTCAAACCTACATTATTCTCACACAAATTCAAATTGAAACCCTCTACTTAGTAAACTGGACATTTCCTCTATACTTGCACTCTTTATTTTCCTCTACACCTCAAATCTCTCACAGAACCCTCATTATGGACTTTAAAAAAATAATAATAATACATTAAAATAAATGCAGACTGCACCCCCGGGCCACTGCAAATACCAAACCTATGGCCATTTTTGGCTAATATTCCCTCATCGAAAGGGGGAAATTTTGTTTGATCAGTGGAAACTTACAAGATTGTGCACGACAAATTGCGCACACACACACGCACACGCACACACGCGCACACACACACACACACACACACACACACACACACACACACACACACACACACACACACACTATTCCATGTGAGGGCCTGTCTGAAATGCAGGGCCCGCACTGTCCCGACATGAAACAATAGAGGTGGATGTGACGGGTTCTTCTGGAGTCACGGGCCCAGCCCTGGCAGCCCATGGGGCCAGCTATTCAAATAGTATGTTAAAGGACCACTTCACCACTTTTCAACATCTCTTCAAATAATTGGTCCTCACTAATGTTCATGATAAAACACCAAAAAAAAATTCTACTCAGTCTGTGTCTCATAGGAGGGCTTTTAAAACAAGATTTGTTTTAAAATATATTTAGATTTTTATTGTCGTGATAACAATGGCTTCAACTTTTGCATTGCGACTTTTCAGGAAAAGAAAGCCTGGAGTTTCTATTACCTTGGATTCACCATCGATGATGTCACTGGTGGACGGGTTTCTGAACTGCCCACAGCCTTCCTACTGAATGAGACACAGACTGAGTAGGAAACATTAGTTAGGACCAATTATAGGAAGAGAAGTTGAAAAGTGGTGAAGTGGTCCTTTAAGCATACCTTTGCAGCAATTCATAGGCCTTTTATATTTTTCTTTTGAAAGAGGACCATTTTTATATGGAGGAGCAGTTTTCTGCTAGGTAGGGCAAAGCCATTCCATAATATTCCACTGAATGCTTTTACAATTTATTGAGAATTGATCTCTGCGAGTAAGAAGTTAACTTAGAGGTGGATAAAGCTCTGAAGATTGACGAGTTGAGTGAATATGAACCTGTGAATTACATAAACGTTGATGATATATTGATCCTATATTGACTAATCTTACTTTGTCTTGTCTCCAGAGGAGGTTGCATGGCTGTTTGTTTTTACCTGCCAAAAGCGATCCATCATGCAGAACGTGTTGAATAACGTGTTGGAGACAAAGTGATCTGCCACCAGTAATGAACCCAACACTCATTCAAAACAACAGCCTTTCTGCACGTTTCACACAGTATAGCGTCGCTGACAGATTGGGAGTGACAGATATACCCAAACAGAGCAGAACATCACAGATGAAATTATTTTTCATTTCGTACGGGACGACTAAAGTTAATAACACAAACAAATGAATAGAGGTGGGGAGGGGGGGCATTTGGCTGCGGGCCTCCGAGTGGTGTGCGTGCGTGCGTGCCTGCCTGTCTCTGCTGGATAGTGAGTTCGCACATCAGGACAATGTAGATAATGTTAGCGTAGTTGCCTCTTCCCAGAAAGTTGACTAAATTGAGCGTGACGGACGAACCCTGACGGCAGTGTGGCTTTCTTATCATCCTGGATGTGGCTGAACGGAACGGGCCTGGAAGAGCCAGCTTGGTCTCTGCAATAGCCTACTCCAAGCAGCAAGGTAAATACAGAGAGAGAGAGAGAGAGAGAGAGAGAGGGGCAAGGCTTGTTCGACCCACACTTGGATGTTCGTCAACTTGGCAGGCGTGCCGCCGCCATCATAGCTTTAAAGATGAGCTGACATTTTTCCCCCACTTTCAACGTATACTCTACCATAGAGATCGGCTCAACCCGTTAAAAGCGAGACGGCGTCTGTGTATTTTTAGATGTTATATTAATAACATCATTTTTATTTTCTGAAAACTCTTAGGATTTACAATGGTGCTTCTCAAAAAGAGCAGATATAGTATAAGCTCACTGCGCGTCACTTCGTGCCACGATGCAAACTTGTACATCTGCTAACTTATTTTTAAATCTTGAAAAGGTAAAAAAAACTAAAAAAAACACAAATCTTCTGGTGGGTCCTTGGCACAAAACATTATCAGATGGGGGTCTATGGCCAAGTACAAATACACAAAGGCATTTGTAGAATGGGTCTCAGATCTTAACCCATTCTGAACGGGAACACATTTTGGTGTTAGCATCATGTTATGCTTTAGCTATTGAAAAATAGCAGAGTGTGTCCAGTGGAAACCTCGTATGAATCTGATCTCAGGTCAGAATGGGTTAAACTCTTTAACTCCCACACAGGCGTGAAGGAATCACCCACCGGACCAATTGAAACTTTCTAATTTAATATGAACTCTCCTGTCTTTTGGCAGAGGCACAGAAGTGTGGCCACTTTGAACCCATATATAGTTCAGTCAGATAACTCACGAATAGATTTAACCAATATTTATTATAGAATGAGAATAGTGTGCATATAATATTTAAGAACAATAAGAACTGTGTTCCAAAAATGAACACAAATGATCCCGGCACGATTTGACTCATATGGATATGAAGAATCGAGAAAACGCCTCATGTTACTGCTGCCAAATTAGTTAAATTTTCGCCAGAAACAGACAGTATCAAATATGAGTGACTGACAATATAATATAGGCCTAATAAGTCCCCGTCACAAAACATTTTCGGATGTTGGTCTGCGGCCAATTTCATACCATTGGTTTGAGGGTCTTTGGCACTCATTTGTACCACGGACAAGCCGGAAACATTTGTAGAATCAGTCTTAGGTCTTAATTGGTTTTCCACAGACCTATACTTCGGCTATTTAAGCAAGCTCAAAACACGCCACACCAGGACGCGTTGTGGTCAGCTGGTTAATATTTTGATGAATTATTAACAACCTAAATTGCAAAGAAGCTAAAGCTGTTAAAGGTAGTGTAGTAAAAAGCATTACATTTGCCGCAGATATGTAGTGGAGTACAAGCACAGTATCAAGATATTTGAATGCTTATACAGCACTTGTAAATTTACTTGTAAATGTGTAAATGTACTTATTGTAGTTCCACCTGATCCTTTGTCTTATCATTACAAAAAACTAAACAAAAGACTAAAACATTACACAATACCCAACAGACTATGGCAGCCAAAGTGAGACAAACTTAGACCAAGATTTACATTTAAACACACAACACCAAAAAAAGATAATGAATTACATTCATAAATAGTTTAAAAACATCATGTTTTAAATCATAATGGAAATAGAACGTCAGTGAACCATGCTTCCACACACCCTTGTGTGCAGAATAAGCATTTATCTTGCACAGAGAAAGTCTTCCCTGACTTGAACATTTTTCACTGTTATTGAAATGTTTGAGTTTTAGTTTCATGACCCCTTGAAAACACATGAAAACACGCCTTAGGCATCACTGAGAATATAGGCATTCCCTTTTTGCCTTTTTGTCAGGAAACAAGCAAAAGGCAAGCAAAGTTCAGTATTATGAATCAAACGGAAAGAGCCAAGCAAGCAGTAAGGCGAAGGCTGAAATATATAGTATACAGAGGGAGACGAAAAACAACTGTTTTTTTTATCCCACGATTTTGTAACCCATTTTTCACCCCTGTGTCAATCATCTAATGTGATCGTGGGCTCTACACACCCTCCACCAACATAGTCCCCCATATATGGGGGACATGGGGAGAGCAACGGACTTGAACTCATGCTTCCTTCATGCCTGAGTGTCCAAGTTGCTCCTTTACACCTGACAGGGAGGAGTTTCCCTGGTTGGACGTAGCGCGTGGAAGGAACACGTTATTCCAACCAGTTCCTTTCCCCTCCATCAGGCCAGGGGGAGGCAGTTTAGTGACCAGGATTACTGCATGTTTTTTGTGAGGGTACCTACCCTAGGGGACACGGGGAGAACATGCAAACTCCACACAGAAAGGCCCTTTCGCCAACCCTGCCTTCATGGGCACTAATGACGCAGAGGAGGAAACACGCCGGCAGCACCCACAGCGTCCCGAGCGGGAATCGAACCCAGGACCTTCTAGCTGTGAGGCGACAGCACTACCAACTGTGCCACCATGCCAAAACAACTGTTTTTTAGACCACTTTAGGAAGCAATCCCTGCAAATAATCAACGGCACTTCAGAAACAAGCCTAAAAACCCACAACAAGCAGATCAAGACCCAATGATAAGCGTACTTGATGCACGCAGCGTGGGTTGGCTATTCAATGGTTTTAAGTGTTCCTGGTGCACTGGTCTCAAGAGAACATGTGTTTGTAAATAAATGCCTTCTGTCAAATCAAATACAGTTCAGTTCACTCACGCACTTCTACTTCGGTAAAAGTATCAATACTGCAATATAGAAATACTCTGGAATTCCAAATGTACTGGAATATAGTTAAAGGTTTTGGAGAAAAGGGATTTTTTATTTTGATATATATATTTTTAATTTAACCAGTAAAAACACATTGAGACTGAGTCTTTTGCAGAAGCATTAATATTGAAACCGAGAGGTATAGCAGCGATGTAGTAATGAGCCATCGACGTTCTGTTCAATCTGAGCCTCAAATCCAAGAAAAATGCAGTGAAAGACCGTGCTTATAAAGGAAGTGGACCGCGGGGAAACATTTCATTGATGGACCACAGCGGAAGCAAGCGTTGCCTATAGCGACGGGTAAGCTACTCCTCGGCTGCTACTCGGTAGATATTAGCGAAACCATTCTAAATCAATAAATACCCCCAAATCACGTCATTGGCGGCCAATATTAAAGTACCAAAAGTAAAAATTATGCAGAATGTATATTTCAAGTTATCAAAAGCGACACATTGTGAGCGTTTAGATCGGCTAAATGTATATAGTCATTATTGTGGCATTCCTCCAATCCTCAATCTTCAATACTTCTCACAAGGCTATAGCTTGAGAAAAGTAAAATAAATAAACTGAAAAACTACTGTCAGCCATGTTGTAAATCAAAGCACAAGAATCCACTCATTACAGCTCTGATGTCCTTGAATTAAACCCCTTCGTGCAAAAATACATCTAACATTTACATTGAGTTGTTCCTTGACATTTGGAGGTTGTTCCCTGAAGTGTGATTAGCCAGACGTCGGCTGCAGATGCTAGCATCCAGCTTTATAAATAGCTCACCGCTCAGCGCCACCGTCTCTGTTTTTGTGCTTACGTCTGTCGTCATACCAGCATTCTCCCAGGACCGACAGGAAACAATATCTTCTCTGATCTGGAGACAACTGTACCTGAAGGTGAAACTATTTTCGCTGTTGTTGTTTTCTAAACCAGTTTGAAACGCTGAGGTAGGCCAACGTGCCCAAACCCATCTATAGCTAGACTGCTGCTGCTGCTGTGTTTGCTCAAATAAAACAAGTTCAGAAGAAACTCCTCAAGGGAGTGTGGATATTCCTCTCTCTGTTTTCTAAACCATGAAAGTGAATTAGTGCAACAGCACATGCATGCACATACGCACGCACACACACACACACACACACACACACACACACACACACACACACACACACACACACACACACACACACACACACACACACACACACACACACACACACACACACACACACACACACACACACACACACACACACACGGTTCAATAATTTCAATGCAAGATGATTCGTGACGACTTAAAAAAAGAAGAGATGAATTAGGCTTACTCAATCCATCCAAGTGTCATCGTTCTTTGTGAAGGTGAGGCGAACGGTGCATGGCTTGAATGTAAGTCAACTCAGTGTGTGATTCCACAATTTGATGAATGAGCTTTTACCAGACTAATTGGTTTCTCCTTCAGCCACTAATTTAATATATTGCAAAGCACAAACCAATTAAAGGAATGCTGTGTTCAACCCTTAACATCGAACAAATCACAACCGTTTGAAAACATACTCGAAAGTTAAAATTTCATTTAATTTCTATTGTTTATTAGGCCTATTAGGCTACATATTTTTTTCCCACCCAATGATGATGTAACAACCAGAGATAGGACTTTTATCTTTGAATAAGCTTTTCTCAATGTTGATAAGACTGCCATATCCTCTTCAGTCTTTCAATGTTTAGAGATGAAAGAAAACGTTGAATTTGGTGATATTCTTGCCAAATACAAAGCTCTCTTTCTTCCCACGAGAAATTAGTCATTTGTGTTTAATTGCAACTGTAACAAGACAGAGAGTGTTCTACAAAATCACAGCTCACTTGTAAACTGCATTGTATATCGACTTGTCATTCCATCGTTGCATGCGTTCTACTGCATGTGTTCTATCTGACTCTAAAGTGGAGTCAGTACTGCTGTATGGGGCTGAGACAACACAACAGCAAAGGGCCCTGGATGGAGTCTACACACAGAATGCTACGAATGGCTCTATACTAGGTGTCACATGGACGGACCATGTGGTGAGGAGGATGAGGCTGGCAGGGCACTGCGTCACTGTCAGTCACCCGGAACTAGTGACAGGCAAACTGACACCGTGGGAGCCAACCCAGGGCAAAGCCAGGAAAGGCAAGAAGCGCATCACCTGCGTGCGTGCACTGCGGCGCGACAGCTTATCTAACAGCACTGTATAGAGCTCAAGACCCTGATTTGATAGGAGCGTGTAGAGGCCAACGATTCCGAAGTCCCGAGTTGGTGTTGGCTATAGTTCTCAGTCTCGCATCACGTCGCAACGTGTTGTGCATGCTATCTCTTCACATCTAATGCTGAATCGGTAGTGTTGGTAATGGTTTTAACTACACAGATACGTCGTCTGATGTGAGGACTGGGACAGGTTAGGCAGTGGTTGTGTATACGCGTTGTCTCCATGTTCTACTTGATCATACTACAGCGTTACACAAAAATAATCAAATGAAGAACACATTTCGAGCTTGTAGATCTGTTACTGTTGCTGCTTTTGAATTGGAGTCCAGAAAAGTATAACAGTTTTGAACATAATGATGAGGTTCCCAGAGAGACGGTATATGCAGACTTTGCTTGGGCCACAGTAAGCCCACGGCCTGTCGCTGTCCATCAGCGGTGGTGCTGAAATCATCCAGGCAGTCGACACAAAGCAACACAGCATCGTCTGTCATGCTTTGTAGCTCTGTATCCTGTGTTGCTCAGCAATGCGCTTGTTGACGTCATGCGTTTTCAATTCATCTAAAATGGTTGTTTGAAGTTTCAATTATAGTTTTGGATAGGACAGCACGGGGTCGTGTAGACGTAAGGATGACCCCAAACATGTTTGAAAGCGAAATGTCCATTTAGCCTTTTCAGGATCAGGGCATTATTGGCTGCCGCGTTAAGTGGTCAGACGGGTGGGCACTGGGCGGCGTTAAGTGGTCAGACGGGTGGGCACTGGGCGGCGTTAAGTGGTCAGACGGGTGGGCACTGGGCGGCGTTAAGTGATTTGTATGATAAATCAATCGAGTGTGTTCCGGCGTGGATCAATTAATTTAATGTAGTATGCTAATGAGCTCTGATTTATCGGCTATTTAAGTGTTTTGCCAATTATTTGGGGGGCCACATGAAATATCCTCACAGCTTAAAGGTTTAGAACCACTGATGCATGTGATGTTTCCCGTCCATTTTATCACCACTGGAACAAGGCTGCATGCATGGGCATTGGGCAATTGACTGAAAATATTTCAAAGCCATCATTTCATCAATAATCGACGTAGTCCGATTACCCACGCCACCCTGTATTATACCTCATTGTACACTGGTGGTGGTGTACACGATGTGGGAAAACAGCTGATGTACAAGCTCACAACGTGCTACAATAGTGGTTTTATATCAGTTTGCCACTGCATAAGCCATAAGGGTACTTTTGGAATCCCCCAAGGAACCTTGATGGTCCTTCTGGATCTGGATTCCTGGATCGCTGCCCTCCACAAATTCCTATCCAACATTTGAGCATCAATCTGGCTATAATCTGGAATGAAATTAAATAAGGGCTATACTTGTATTTTTGAGGGGTGCTATAGCCCCTCCTATATATATACAGCTTTTGTCCCCACAAAATGTCCACAACACAACCATTAAATGCTATTGACAATGAAGATTTACGTCATATGTAGACATAGTCATGTACAGCTTTTGTCCCCACACGTCTCAATATTTACCATTGACAATGAAAGGAGAAATTAGGTCCGCCAAATATGACGTAAATTTAACCAACCAATCACATACATTCAGTTGCTCATGAGATGATTTATGATGATGTGTGTGTGTGTGTGTGTGTGTGTGTGTGTGTGTGTGTGTGTGTGTGTGTGCATGTGTGTGTGTGGGGGGGTCCAATGCTTTGTTGTTTACTACCCCCACTGCCTCTCAGAAGGGCATCCACTATCACCACCTGTCAGACACGTTCAATCTCATCTGTTTGCCCATCTCCCGTTCTGATTTAAAGCAGATCTCTTCCATCTTCCCTCAAACCCTGCAACCTCCCCTGGCTGACAGATCCCCGGTAACCCCCCCTGCTTTCCCATCCCGCTCGGCTGTCTCTCCCGCTCTGCCTTCTGTCTCTGCGTGATGGATCACGTCAGGTGGCCGTGCCCCGGACTCTCTACATGCAAGGAAAACGTGCATCAATCACAAGGCAAAGTGATGAAAAGTGCCGCGGGTCATGGGGCTAAAGACGGCCACTTATCAAGGTAAAGGTGCACGGTCCGTCGATGTGTGTGCTGGAGGGTGGGGAGAGGGACAATTCAAGAGAAAAACACGTGCACATCCCATGAGAATAGCAACAGGTGCTTTGGATAAAATGAATTGCCAGAGAAGAGAGATGAAATCCCCAGACCGTTTAGGAACGTGAATGCAGTAGCTAGTAGCTATGGCTTATTCAACGGCACGGCACGTTCGCTCGCCACTTCACGCTGTCAGTTTGCCAAACCACATCACATGCAAGTGACTTGATTCAATTTTTTGTCCCCAATTTCACCACCAGGAGGGCGACTTTTCAAAAACACATTTTTGGATATTGCTTTTCTATCCAAAAATCCCGCAAATCGTTACACAGTATCTCTATGTGTTCAAGATGGATCTGTCCGATATTTCATATTCCATCCTAATTGGCTTGCAAAGTTTCCAGGATTGGCCCTTTTGAAACAAAAACCTCAAATCGTGAACGCAGCGTGCAATTTACGTGAAATCGTGGATTTTTGCAAAACACATTTTTGGAACAAAATGCCTCAAATGAATCATCCAATTGCCATCAATGGTGTAAGAACAAATAGCACCCTTTTAACATGGTTTGATTTGATTTAGCACAATATAAAAACAATACCAAAGAATACGCAAAAATATAAAAAGGGACAGCGCCACAGGAGGAGTCAAGAAGCAAAGAGGGCTGTCCTTAAGTGACAAGCTTTTGGTATTAACCTGCAACATGTCTCACTCAGTGTGAGAAATGTCACAATAATGTTGAACATGGGAGTTGTGGACTCTGATTGCGAGTAGTGTGTGCATATTGCAAACCTGCATGTATCTTAATGTTCACTGTAAATAGTGGAAATAGGGAATACCTGTGCTGTCCTTGGCACAGTCGCTGTCCCTAGCATTGCAGCATGTGCCAAACCACACCTCATTTTAAGACCAAAGGCACCCGATAAGCGCATAGAGGAGCCAAGTATATTTTGCAATAATATAATGTGGGTGAAAATGACAACTGCGTGGGATGGAAAATACATGCGTTGCCGAGTAGCACATGCAGCAAGATAGGGCTCCCAGTCTCTTCAGCTTCAGGTGTATAGAGTGTCGCAGTCCCGCCCCCTTTCATGACGACGACAGACCCAGAAGTGAATAAATTCATTCATTTTCCCCATATAGGCTTTTCAAAAAGTATTTATTTAAAGACGGTTATGCCGCGGACAAAGCCAACTCGAGTTGTGACAAATCATGACAACAAACACAATATTTTGGGCCGAATAAAGAATTACAAAGAAGAACAACAACAACAAAACGTGCCGTTCATTTCAATTATATTATTTGTTCGGCCCAAAAACATGTGTTTGTTGTCATGATTTGTCACAACTCGAGTTGGCTTAGTTTGTACGAGGCTTAAAAGGTCTATGGGGAAAATGAACAGGGAATTATTTCCTGGGTAGGGGGCGGGACTGCGACGCTCTATAGTACTATAGTCAAGCAGTAGGTGTTGGACCTATACGCAACACCAGGGTCTATTTGGCGGAGTATAGGAGACCATCTCCAACTGCTGAGATGGTCTCCCTAGTTGGAGATGCAACTAGCTACATTATATCAACATACTCTGCCACACACATTGGTAAAACAAATGACGTTTCATTCATTCAAAAGAGTTCCAGATTGCAGCTTCAATCTTCACAAAAAAGAATGAAAATGGTCTACTGTGCTAATATGCGCTATAGCTGCAGAGTGGAGTGTGTGTGTGTGTGTGTGTGTGTGTGTGTGTGTGTGTGTGTGTGTGTGTGTGTGTGTGTGTGTGTGTGTGTGTGTGTGTGTGTGTGTGTGTGTGTGTGTGTGTGTGTGCATGCGACTATGTCAAATGATAGGAAAGTCGTGTGTAATACATCAACACTGTTCTGTATTTAACATTCAAGCAGAGGGGGTGGGGGGTGGGGGGGGGCAGGGCGGCAGTGATTGAGGGTTGAAATAATTGCCCTTGAAAGGCGGCGAATGTTCCTGATTTGAAACGGAGTTCGTGTTGCTCACTGAACCGTGTAAAGATCCTGCCACCGACGTAGAAGCATCGCAGCCGAGGCTAATAATTACACTCCGCTTCCATCAAGATCTCGCTCACATTTGGGGGACCGAGGCGAGACAAGGCGAGGCGAGAGGAGAGAGGCACTTTGACAAAGAAAAAAAAGACCCAGGGCCTTTGCAGAGGGAGAAATAGCCATGTTTGGACAGATTGCAGCTGTAGAAAGTTCATGCACCGCTAGACTCAATTATAAACCAAACCAGCGAGGCCCTGCATGCTGGGAAGAGAAAAAAAGTAAATAAAATAAATAGGAGGTAAATCGTGTTTGCTGTATAAGCCCCCTGTTGAGTAAACTGTATTTAAAGGGATGCCATCCATATAATTCATCACTGCGTCTGAGGGGCAACCATTAAACCAACCACATGCACCTGAGTAAATTAATAAGTGGCCTCTAAATTATGTTTGCCTTGCCTTTGGTCTGTTTGGTCGTCAAATATGAAATGCAGAGAGCCCAACGCGGCTCTTATAAGTGACCTCGCTGAGGCTGAAAGAAAGTAGGCCTACACATAATTTCTAAAGTGTCCTCTTTCTGCATTTGTTTGAAGTTACAATGAAGACGCTCAGTTCTTCATTTACCCAGTTACTGTACACCAGTAGTTCTCATCAGTGGGGAATGTGGGGATCCCCAGGGTTACCTTAAAACTTCCTGTTGTGCCTGACTCACACATGCACAACATATTGATGTATAGCTGATGCATGAGACTTGTTTACTGTTGCAAGCTCGCAACTCATTTCCAATGGGAGTCACATGGTTTGACACATTTTTGTTGTATGATGGGGAGGGGGGCAGTCGAAACACAGCCGAAAGCCGTACAACACAAATGTTGTGTCAAACCATGTGACTTCCATTGGAAATGCATTGGGAGCTTGCATCAGTAAACAAGTCTCATACATCTAGCATGCATCAATGTTGTATGCTAGATCGAAAGGTGTGAGTGAAGCCTTACCAGACTAGTTCGTGGCCAATTACATTACTGCGCTATTGAGTTTGAGAAACACTGCTGTGCACAAAACAGAGAGAAGTGCTGTGGTGAGCGGTGAGTTTCTCATCACCGCAGCTTAGTGACGTCACTCATGATAGTTTCCCAACCACCGCGGTGGTCACCTTATCACCTAAAACTGGAGTATATATGTGTGGGACTTTAGACGAGTGGTTTCTCACACTGGAAAAGCTATGACAGGGTGCCAGGCTACAATGCTGGGTGTCTGATATGCAATTATCCTCCTTAGACAAGGTATTGCTGGCCTGTGGCCTGTAGATGAATAATGAGTATCCTTACATCCATAGATATGACTTTAGTGCACACTGCTGGAGGACCTGATTTCACTTGTAGCCATGGTGGATATCATAATACGGTATATGTCTTGTGATTATAAAGCACTGTATATTTTACAGTATTCACACCCTGGGAGGGAATATACCGTCCGTTACACCTTGAAATCACACTATCTTTCCAGCACTCTCCAGGCAGCGGTGGTAGAATCTGACACATGTTTTCTTCTCATTTGGCATGCTGCGTGTGGTGTGTGTACATGCGTGCGTGCGTGCGTGCACACACTACTGCAGTGGTTCCCAAACTGTGGTGCGTGCACCCCTTGTGGTGCGCGAGCGCCTTCTAGGGGGTGCGCGACATGAAAAGGCTAATGGTGGTGCTATGGATTTATTATACAGTAAATATATTAACATACTGTATTATGCCAATATATGGCAAGTATATGCAGAATATAGCCTATGCTGCATATGCGAAATAGCTTATGCAATTTCTATTTCCACCTGTCAGCTAGGTCAGGAGGCAACAGGGGGTGCATGGCCGCTGCTGTATAGCATGACTCCTCAGCAGTGGGTACAATTATTTCAAAACTTAGTTACTTTGTAGACTCAGATTAATATTACAAAACATATCAATTAGTCCTATATTGTTATGGTTTGACTATTGAAACTAGCCGATCTACAAGCTCGCAATGTGTCAACAGACTGTTGCTAAATACTGTACGTTGTTGTATTGATATATTGATATAAATATCTCAGTACGTCTTCCAGAGGAAGACATCTGTAGCGCTAGCATGACAAGAGAGAAAAAGGGTGTTTGGGATCAGAGAGGGCCGGCATTAAAAGCTTAAGCGGTTAAATTGTTTTAAATAAATCACTAATCGCTTTAATGTGCAATTACAGGACTTTGTCTTTGAGGCAACGATGCAGAGAAGTCATTTGGCAACTTATAGCAGCGCGCTATCTGCTAATTAACCACCTGAACTCTACTAGAGTCTGGGGGGGGGGGGGGGGTAGCAGATTTACACACGCTCACATTCAACACATCACAGCATGACCACGTTGGGCGACGTTGTCCCGCAAAGAGAACACCCTGTGTCTAAATAGTACACTCAGAATTCAAAGAGAACGCCCTGTGTCTAAATAGTACACTCAGAATTCAAAGAGAACGCCCTGTGTCTAAATAGTACACTCAGAATTCAAAGAGAAACCCCTGTCTCTAATAGTACACTCGGCATAATAAACCCTGTGTCTAATAGTACACAATGTTAATAGCTACTGTATGTGCAGTGGAAGGATTACGGTACATATAGCTGGAGGCAAGTGTAGCCACAGTGACTAGTGGTACATTAGACTATAGTGTACTATTAGGAGGCAATTACACTGCTACATAGTAGTAGAGTGTTGTTTTAATGTCTAAGTGAGACCCAGCCTTAAAAACGAATGAAGAAAATACATTCCACACGACACGGCACTGATTGCAGGGTTTGGTTGTGATGCTACACATGTACACTGAGAAACAGCCAGCTGTCATAATAGCATGCTCCGTATTTCTGAATGTTACAACTGTGAATGAATTGCAGCGAGAACTGCAATCTCACTCCCAATGTCTCGCCTCACCCCATAGCACTCGCCTCTTCAGACTCCACCTCACTCCCTAGCACTCGTCTCTTCAGACTCCACCTCACCCCCCTAGCACTCGTCTCTTCAGACTCCACCTCACCCCCTAGCACTCGCCTCATACAGACTCCACCTCACCCCCCTAGCACTTGCCTCTTCAGACTCCACATCACCCCCCTAGCACTCACCTCTTCAGACTCCACCTCACCCCCCTAGCACTTGCCTCTTCAGACTCCACATCAACCCCCTAGCACTCGCCTCTACAGACTCCACCTCACCCCCCTAGCACTCGCCTCTACAGACTCCACCTCACCCCCCTAGCACTCGCCTCTTCAGACTCCACATCACCCACTAGCACTTTGCCTGTTTTCATTGCAGAGACTGCAATGAAATTTCATTGCAGAGATTGCACAGACCACAGGAAATTCACTGAATGTTCAAAGTGCAGGCTTTGTGGGTGTAACTGAGGTCATAAAACCTAAAAGACGTGAAACCTTTCAAGTCTCCATGAGAAGAGTAATCAATATAAAAAGTAATTTTGGGCGTAACTATTCCTTTAATCCTTCCCATTACTGCCTCTGCTAATGATTCTCCAACATAAATAATGGTAACGACCTCTCTCTCTATATGTACACCGCCTGCTCGCCATGCAGTGTGACAAGGTTGTTAATGTGCTGTTAAGGTGTTAATAGGCCACGGTTTAAGGTTGAAA
Organism: Protomyctophum bolini; assembly: GCF_963924005.1. NCBI lineage: Eukaryota > Metazoa > Chordata > Actinopteri > Myctophiformes > Myctophidae > Protomyctophum > Protomyctophum bolini. The sequence goes on along the minus strand of NC_137869.1, from coordinate 24,342,782 downwards.
AACTATTCGTCAAAGACAAAAAGGCATGCAGGGCAAAAAAATAAAAGACAAAAAGCCTTTCAGACAGCCACACCGAGCCAAACCGGAGCAATTATCTTTCACTGAGGACTTTTAAACTGTCGAGTGTCGAACCTCCCCTAATTCCTTTACGGATAGCATAGTACACATGAAATGAAGAGAGAGAGAGAGAGAGAGAGAGAGAGAGAGAGAGAGGCAGAGGGGGAGAGAGATGGCAGGCACATACAGTACATAAATAAATAAATAAACGGTGGCAAAGAAAGTCCCACGGGGCAGTTTATAAGCATTTTTTGACTTGGCTGATGATTAAAAGGGAGGAGGATTATTTCCACCAGACTAATAGAAGGGCCTTAAGTGATAGATAGGAACATAACATGTGTCATTTTGCTGATGCTTTTGTTCAGAGGGCTTTATGGTACAATGGGCTGCCGACTCAGAGAGGACATGCATGGCTTTGAGACTGCAGGAGGGAGGGAGAGGGCCCCAGTGGGGAATCTTTAAACCCCATGGGCAATGTGCTGTGCAAAATGTCAAGACAGCTGCCCCGCGATATGACAGGTTTGGACCTTCATTTATGGGGTGGAGGGTGGGTGTATGTTTGTATTCCCTTCATACTTTTAGCTATACAATCTCTGTTCAAACATTTGGCCAACATATCGGCTAACATTTTAATTTTGAATTCAACTTTTATTTCATTTCCCCAGTTTTTTGTCACCTACTAGTCCTTCATACTTATCAGCCACATATTAGACCCTAGAAAACACAATTTTATCCTGACAACCACATATTAGTTATTGGTGTGAATGCAACTCACCAGCAGGAGTAACAGTAGCTGGTTCGATTATATTCTTATTCAACACCACCTTCTTTCCTTTCCTGCAAGTGTGTGTGAGAGGGAGAGAGAGAGAGAGAGAGAGAGAGAGAGAGAGAGAGAGATACAGAGAGAGAGAGAGAGATATACAAAAATTAGAGCTGCTTGCCTTGGCTACACAGAAAAAAACATGGTGTGGGTGTGTGTGTGTGTGTGTGTGTGTGTGTGTGTGTGTGTGTGTGTGTGTGTTTGCGCGCGCCTGCGTGCCTGTGTGCATGCCTGCGTGCGTGCGAGCGTGCATGCCTGCCTGCGTGCGTGCGTGCTTCTACGTGGTACTGGCTGTAAGCGCCATTTTGAGTCTCCTAATTGTGGCCAATGATGTCCACTGAGGGGTGCAGTCAAGTTCAGGTTGCCATAGTTACAGGGAGGGTATTTAACCCTGTCCCTAATGAATTGCAGGTGTTGTTGATAGGAGGCAAACTGTTTTCTGACTGTGCAGACAGGGACTGTTGCATTCACCACGTTTGACTGTTTGTTACTTATGTTATTTGCCTTCAAAGTATAGGATTTTGTAAGGAAAATAAATATAATTTAATATCCACTCTACGAACATTCTGGACCTCAGTTCTTTCAGCACACGTCTAAACTTCCTCATCCGTCAGCAGCCAGTAGCACCTAATACAGGGATTTAGGCGCTACACTGGCACTGCCACTAATGTTATAGGTCTGGTCCAGTCATATGGACCGATTCCGTAACGGGTCTCATGGTTGCAGCCTACGTATTTCCTGTAGGCGGAGACGACACATCTGCGGTTTCCCCGCACCAAGCTTCTACTACAGTGAATGGAAAATTACAAAGATGCCCAGAACATACCCAATCTTTCGGTTTTAGGAACGCAAGGCTGCTGTACTTTATACGTCATACTTTAATGCTTAGTATGAGGTATAAAGTACAGCAGCCTTGTGTTCCTAAAAGAGAAAGATTGGGTATTGGGTAAGACTGACGTTATGTATCTTTCAGGACCTTTCACTGCTTTGTCTCAACCATTACTCAATGGCTCTGGTCTCAGCCACCACGGTAGATATTTTGACATTCCGTTTATTTATTTTTGGAATTTTGCCAGACTTGCCACTACTGTTTGAGCAGCCATAAACTACACAGGTTCATCCCGATGTTCTGGGCATCTTTGTAATGTTAGTAAAAAGCATGTAAAAGAGTAACGTTTGAGGCAGACTAACATCAGTCACTTTTCCATTCACTGTAGTAGAAGCTTGGTGCGGGGAAACCACAGATGTGTCGTCTCCGCCTACAGGAAATACGTAGGCTGCGACCATGAGACCTGTTACGGAATCAGTCCATAGGGAGGCAGTTAGGCCTATAAAACAGGTCCTCAAACCTTTTCATGTCAAGATAAGTCAGAATTAATATGTCTACTTGGAAACCTGCACATCTGAAACCATGTTGTGCCAGGGACACCCGTACAAGATATGTTGAAAATCTTGCATCGTGGCGCATTGGGAGCTTACTGTATACAGTACTGTAGATCGGCAGTTTTAAGATGCATGGCTTAAAGTAGTTAACTTCTTTTGACGTTGCTATGTACCCTATTGTGCTGAATAGACTGTTCTTTTTCCGATGGCAATATCCTTAAAAAAACAGGGTATTATAATCGGGGACAATGTTCTTTTTCCACAAATGAGTGGGTCGTTTTATAATCAGAGTCGTCTTATATTTGGCACAATATGGTAACTAATTTAGCTGGGGACCCCCTGCAAGGGGTAGAGCGGCCACTTGGCAACCGGAAGATTCCCAGTTCCATCCCAGGCTCGGTTCCCCCAGAGTTATGCAAAGTTATGCATTTACCAAATAGGGTGTAAAGTTATACCCATTTACCAAAGTAAGAGGAAAGTTACATAGCGCAGCTTGAAGATAAGAGAGTTTCTATACTCCACATTCTATCGTGAGAGAGAAATGCAGTGTTTTCCTCTGCGCCCATCAAGGGTGTGTCAGTAATGTACAGTATAAGCATCTTAAACGTCGTCAGAAATCCAGCAGAGTAGCTGATTTCATTACAGTGCGACTCTCCGCGCAGCTGGCAGCTGCTTCCTGACAATATTAAGATGGAAACCTCTCGTCATTCGACACTCCAAAATAGTCAATTAACGGAAATTAAATTGTGTTAAGTACACTGCGGCACAGATGCCAGGAGACGGGGACTCTTCTTGGGGAGAAAGAAAAACAAATCTAAAAAAGAATCTAAAGCAAAATGGAGTGGAACTGCAGCGAGGAAGATATATTCATGTTTTATTCAAATATTTCCTTAAAAGTCGGGTGAAGACCTTATGTCAAAACTGTGAAGAGATTTGTGTCCGACGATTGCTCTGTTGTAAGTAAAAGTCTAACAATATCAATTCATTGATGTTGTGTATAGAAGCCTCATATTGTAAAAAAAAACATTTTTCAGGATTCAAATAAAACAATAACAAAACATTGCTGATCTATTGCTTTTGTGTGACGCTGTAGTGTAAGGAAGTATGACATTAATTAGCAAAAAAACAAGTGTTAAAAGTTAAAGGATCTACACCATGCATTTTAATAATAGATTTTCCCCTCAACTTTATACTATTTTTCCCTAAAAAAGTAAGTATAGTATAGTAATAATAATATAACCAGTCCATGTCATTTCTCTCTGCTGTATAAAGCTCTTTCAGCTGCAATATACGGTACCACAACCTGTCCTGATTTGACAAGTGCTATTTAGCCAGTTCATGCAAATTATGTAGGTATACGAAGATTCATGTGACATCACGGGAAGCAGCCAATCAGTTGGATGAAGAGAAAGCCTGATTGTTCAACATTGGGACGGGGGAAAGAATACACATAGGGGAGCCCAAAAAAAACACCCCAAAAAATAGGAAAAGTTGAAATATGAAGTGTTGTGATGTCAGAACAGGCTGTATAGGGGTGATCCAGAGCCTGGGCAGAGGCTTTTGTGCTGGTTCTGGACAACCAGCTATCCGACGGACTCGACACCGGGCACTGCACTCCCTGTGGTAGTGTGGAACGCGTGTGTCGAATTTGAAGTCGGTGGGGCGAACAGAGTTCGAGTTACGTGGATTACAGACCTACACATGTACGTACATAGGTACATACAGAGACTTGGTGCATTTATAGATAGATGTAACAATATGAATGAAATCTCATGCGTTTTTCCAATTATTTGTAAATATACATTTAGATTTTCAGGTGCATGGAATGGAGCAACGTACTGTACAATAGTGGTTATCAAAGGTTAGTGAAAAACACCGGCAGTCAAATGGGGTTAAAGATTAATTAATTAAGCATGTGTTATGTGTTAAAATAAGTCCTGTATTCTAGTTATATGGAACCGCATACACACTTTGGTAATACTTTGTTTAATGAGCCGTGTTTATACGAGTATGCATGTTATTGTTCCCCGGTATATAATGCTGTACTGTATGTACTGTATGTGTTGGTGGGAAGACGGGTAATTGGCTGTAACTGTTATGTACACTGTACATTTATGAGTGTGTGCATCAGCATGTGTAAGCAAAAAAAAACCTTGCACTGGTTCTCACATGGGAGCACAGTCAGATACACCGTTCATAATCAACATAACTATACAGTAAATAAACTAGATCGACGCAGTCAGTAGTGTATACAGTAATGGTAATGCTCATTACTAGCAGAGTATACCGTCGCTGTTAGGCCAACCTCTTAACTCCATATTTTAACGTGTGTGGTTTTTTTCGTATATTAACGCCCAACTTGATCATAATACTGCAGTGTAACACAAAAGCATTAAAAGTGGCAGATCCACAAGCTTGTAGATTTCACTCATTTTGAATTTGAATCCTGAAAAGTAAGTCTTGGACATACTGTATATGAGGTTTCCACCCAACAGACAATTAAGAACACACACACACACACACACACACACACACACACACACACACACACACACACACACACACACACACACAGTGTCTACAGACATTCCCCTGTGTGGAGGATGTGAGGAGGAGGTCTAATTGGCTGCATAGCACTGCTCCAGTGTTTTCATGGTCAATCAAGCGGTCTTGATCCAGGAGGGGCGATGGACCGGGCCTTACGTGACCACATACAGGGAAGGAGAGAGAGAGAGAGAGAGAGAGAGAGAGAGAGAGAGAGAGAGAGAGAGAGAGAGAGAGAGAGAGAGAGAGAGAGAGAGAGAGAGAGAGAGAGAGAGAGAAGGAGAGTGAGAGAGAGGGAAAGGAGAGAGTGAGGGAGAGAGAGAGAGGGGGAAAGGAGAGAGTGAGAGAGAGAGAGAGAGAGAGAGAGAGAGAGGGGGAAAGGAGAGAGTGAGAGACAGGCAAGTTCCAAGTCAAGTCAAGTGAAAACCTGGGATTAAGCCCATCTGAACATGGGACTCAGTGTAGCATGTCGAAGAGAGAGAGAGAGAGAGAGAGAGAGAGAGAGAGAGAGAGAGAGAGAGAGAGCACGAGGGAACCTGCCACTCTGTGTACTGTATACTGCAGACAGTACAGTATACTAGCTGTACAGTATATACAAGCTGAGAACGCGTTGCTTCGTGCCACAAGTAAGTTCCATAAGTAGTATTACACAAACACTCAAAGCTGGCCATTTATTGTCAATGTTTGTATTTACACAAAGCCTCAAAGGCTAGTGCCCCTCTAAAACTACAACATGATTAGAATACTTGATTATCTACCGTAAGACATGAGTAGAGTAAAGAAGAGATAATACAAATATATATATATATACAATTAAATAGGTTCTAAGTTTACGTTTGAAATTATATGATGTAGTAGAATTTGATGAGATTATAGCTGCTCCATAGCAGTGAAATAAGGCAAAGTGCTTGAGCAAAGTTTTTCCACTGCCTCCTTGACCCTGGCTTCCTCATGTCGCCTCTCCTCCGGACCTAATACCTCACTCTGCCTCAACCCCCGGCTCTCAGTTCAGCTCATTCCTGCTGTAGTGGAAACCTTTAGCTTTTCTAATTTTGTATCATTGTCTCCGCCAGGCCGAAGGCATAGCCGAGACCACGTTTTGCACCCTGTCCGCACACATGGCCCATGATGGTGCATTTAATGATCATTCAAATGATTGTTTCCCTGCCTTCGATGCATGAAAACACATTTTTACATCATCATTTTTGCCAGGTGACTGGACTACATTTGCACGCACCACTACTGACGACCGTAAAGACGACTTTAGTGACACATGATGATTGGCTGCCTCATAAGCCAATGATAGTCTGAATGGCATAAATACCCATACTCTGAACGCTGCAGTGCAGAGCGAGTGGCAAGTTTGGCAACAGAAGCAAATTTTGAGCCAACTGCAGCTAGAGGACAACCAATCAACAGAACGTTGGAAACGAACGAAGACGGGCGCTACAAGAGCTTGTTGCACCTGGAAGTTTTGACCGAGAGTCATTCTTGTTTTATTATACTTTTATATTATAATTATTGAAAAATTAAATGTTTTTCCAATTATTACGGGGGCCCACGTGCAATAGCCTCGCAGCCCAACGGTATAGAGATTCAGTGGGTTAGATGGCATTGAGAACTCATGTCAGAGGGCCTGTGGATCCCAGGGACTCTCCTGAGCCGTGCAGCTGACTTGGGAGTGCAGCTCGCCTGGTCGGGGGCTCCATCTGTGGCTGCCTTCTCCCACTGGGTGCGTCCATCGGACCCCCTGTCACACTGCCAGACACACATGGAGGCATAACACGCGATAGGGTCTGCACGCAATTTGAGCGATCCAGAGCGATTTACTTTAAGCAAGAACAAAAAAGCTTGGCAATACATCACATACATAAAAAGTATAGCTATCATGAGTCATACGTAAGCTAAGAACGTAAGAGTGGAATATCAATATAATGGAACTATGCACGTATACTTTATAGTGCTCTGTCTACATAAAAATGCCATCTACTGTAAGTCTACATAAAAATGTCGGGGCTAGGGCGAGTGCTACGGGCCATGATGGAGTCTGAAGAGGTGGGTTTTCAGACTACGGCGGAAGGTTGGGAGTGAGGCTGCAGTTCTGATTGTACTCGGACACACACACACACACACACACACACACACACACACACACACACACACACACACACAAGCTTGCATATCTGCTACTTTTGATGCTTTTGAGTTAACATAATCACGGAGATGGGAGACAGCAACGATATAGTATCTACTTTGTCATAATGTGTACACGTGCAAGCTTTTAGAACTGCCATTTTCACAAAGCCATTTGGTTCACCGTAATCCGATCGAGGCAAAGGTTTTAAATAACCGTGATGTTAATTTGAAGTCAGAATGAGGTCACAACAGTTCAGAGAAGTGAAGTCGTGTGAAAGCCATTAAAGACGCGGCGAGCCAAAGAGACCCAAATAGTTTCCCATCTGGCCTTGGATCAGACCACAGTACAACCTCCCTCCTGTGTCCACTCACTCTAAGGCTTTATGGGCTAGCTCTCAATAAAAGACAAAGAGAAAACGTATTACGGTGGGCAGGTCGACCAATTTCACCCAAAACACAACAACAAAGAACGGTGCCTTCAAGCAAAGCCTCCCCGTCGTCTCTGGAGACCAGTTCTGATGAACAATTTGCATCACCGGATTAGTTCAGACGGGAAAGTATTTACTATACCGGTCAGATAGAACAGGCCTATTGTTATTTATATTCACACCAATAACTCGCTCTAAAATGTAGACTATAGGTTCTCACAAGTCACAACCCCTAAAAACAGCTCTCAAAGCATGACATTGAGATGCGTTAGGATTAGCTATTTTCAAAGATATTTGATATAAATATATATATATTTTTTGTAGTACGTGATGAAAATTAAAAGAGGGATTCCAGGATTAATGCATATCGTTGCTGTCAGGCGGAAACTTCATTATGTCCAAAAGCGTTCCTTTTCATTATGATAGAAAAATAATATACAATGGAATTATGGAGGTTTCAATATGATAAGAACAACACACTAAAGGCCCTATACAATACATGCTCCAAATTAAGCCATCCGCCCACGGATTACTACACAATGACGTCAGTGAGCAGCAGTGTTAAGTGGTGAGGTGGTCTCCTCAGCACGCTTCACCCAGAGGAACCAGAGGGATAATGTATAAAATGAATATTAAAAACTTTTGAAAAAAGCAGATCTACAGTACAGTACAAGCTCACAATGTGTCCCATCACAATGCATTGCAAGCTTGCAGATATGCTATATTGTAAGCTATTGTAGGCGGTATGTATATGCAAATATCATGACCAATGGCATTGCAAGACTAAACAATGAACATCAATGAAGTAAAATTAAATTAAATTCAATTAAATTAAATTAAAAGATGTTGCAGAAGTACAACCGTGGGTCTTACGACTGTGGTCGTATTCTGTTATGTGGTTGTATTCTGTGATGTGGTCCTATACTGTGACATGACTTTCTGCCCTGGTATGAAGTGGTACGCGCGCCTTGAGCAGCGCCCTGTGCATCGCCCAGATGGAGATGGCACCGTGAGCCTGGGCGTGACTGAGAGGATGCAGAGCGCGGTGGACAGCCGTGATTGGTGGAGAAGGCCTGAGTCCACACAAGACATCTCAGTGGCTAACGAGGGTGGCCTTTCCCCTACTTAAGAGAGGAGCAGAGGAGAGTGCGGCACGCAGGGGACAGACCTGTCTTCCTCGGCTCCCAACCGGCCACCGCCCTTCCTTAGAATTATGTTTTGTTAATATGAGTTTTGTTTGAGTTGTTGTCCAAACCTGAGTAGGGGACTCTGAGTTTCTTGCAGGGATAAGGACCGTATCAATTTAAAATGGAAACGGATTGGAAGAGCAGGGCACTATAGCGTGAGGAATTCCCATGATCCTTTGCTTTGGTGCGCTGGTGAAGGTGAAGGGAGCAGCTGGGAGGAGATGACAGCTGTGAACCTCCTCTGTCTCCAACAGACCCCACAGATGTTCACCCCCCCCACACCCCCCACATCACTCCATCCCGCTCTCTCCCACTTGTGTCGATTATCTTCCTCACCAATATTACCCCTCTCGCTCTCTTATTTTTTCTCTTTCCAAGCATATCTCTCCCCCTTTTTATTTTATTACTCCGTCCATTTCTCTCTCTCTCTCTCTCTCTCTCTCTCTCTCTCTCTCTCTCTCTCTTATCCCATTTTGACCTGAGATTAGATTAAAAAAAATGTCTGTTTGAAAATGACAGTTTTTCTGAAAAAGCTGTTTCTATGTCAGTCGTTCTTCGATTTTTCCAAAATAGCAGACCTCGGTGGCGCGCTATGAGCTTGTAGATCTGCTATTTTTCAATAGCTAAAGCACAACATAATGCAAACACCAAAAGGGGTTCCCGCCCAAAATGGGTTATTTCTCTTCCTTCTAGTTCCCTCTTTCCGCCTCCTCCCTCACATCTTCCAGAAGTAACCCGTTACCCAATCGTGCGTTAAGATGTGAAGTTATGCAGATGCTGTTGTGAAGAAGTCTTGGGGGCCATATAGAGCACAGTGTGGATGATGTTTCATTGCCCCGCCCACAGCAGTGTGTGCTCCTATATCTGTTTGTGTGCGTTTGTGCCATAGTTGTTTTGGTTTTTTAACAAATTAACTGGAGAATAACCTATACAGTCAGATTGTCATGAAACTTGGGAGAATTACACATTGCATTGCGCATTCCATGTAGGTTTTTGGTTTCAATTACTAACCATTTTAACCCTTTTTTAATCTTGGTTCTTATATCATATTTTGATTTGATTTGATTTTCATTACAATGCCCTGTGCATATTGTACAGCTGTTCTTCCACAGTCATGCGGTCCATGTTGTCACACCGACATTTCACTGCTCATACCCGTGTGAGTGGACTTGTAGATCGTCTATTTTCAAATGGCCAAAATGTAATGTATGTTTTATAATAGCAATCCAAATGCCAAATCTACAAAGTAACTGTAACTAAAGTTTTCAAATAATTGTAGTGGAGTAGAAGTGAAAGTGCCTACAGAGAATTTGGAAATACCACTGATTTGAAGGGTAAGATACAATATTATATATTGGTATGTGTTGTTACAGACTTTCCCTATGACTTTGATCAAACAGGTGTCCGTGTCAGTCGGAACAGCCGCTAAAGGTGTTTCAACCATGCAGTGGTTATTGTCAACCGTCTGCTTCTGCTCCTGTTGCCACTCGCTCCACATTGCGATGTTCAGAGTATTGGTTTTAATGCCGGTCAGACTATGGGCTTCATGTATAAGTCTCCCAATCATGGAAAAGTGTCCCTTATAACGTGACGTCTTCTTTACGGTTGTTAGTAGTGGTGCGTGGTAGTACAGGCACCTGGCAAAAACGAATCAGTTCTTCGATTGCTGACAGTAATGGCACACAAATGAAGTGCATTGTGTTCACTGTAATGGACAGAATGAGATTCCGCTCATCAAGCTACTTCTTACTAAGCACAAACTGTAGCGCCATAATTAAGACATTAATTACATCCAGTCCATCCAATACAGTGCATACATTGTATGCAATAGTGTATCGCTCGCGTTATTAGAAAGTTGCAAGCTCTTGGGGGATTATACAATTACAATACACAAAACAATTCAGGCAGCCTTTGTTTGCACTAAATGACACAAAAATCTGTATTCGATGGTACCAGTGGTGGAAGTAGATCATTTTGACTACTTTTAGTAGGGCTTTGGCAATGGTGTTAAGCGTCAGTATCAAAATTAGGCTTCAATTGCCGAAGGGCTTCGGCAATGTCGCTGAAAGTATTAATACTTCCTAAGGTGAATATGAGCATAAAAAATAGTTCATTAACATAGTAATTCCATATATATTGCACATATAATAAGACCTGGCACTTAAGACACGCAGAATACAGCCCTTTGTGCATAAAGTGAAATATTTAAAACCTTTTTTTTGTTTGAATCTTAATGATTATACACCTTCCTTTTGACAATACAACCTATTGATTCTCTGTGGGGTTTAGGTCAGGCCAGTTGGCTGGTCAGTTGAGCATACCATACACCTATTACAAGTAGTTTTGGCTCTGTGGGCAGGTGCCAACTGCCGAGTCCTGCTGGAAAAGAAAAATCAGCATCAACATAATGCTGATTTTCCATTCCAGCTGGATTCGGCACACCCACAGAGCCAAAAGTACCAGGTGTACTGACCATGGAATCACGAGGCGTGACTGACAACCATAAATGGAGGTGTGACGGACGGACGGGTCGACGGACGGGTTTAGCAGGTTTTCATAGTAATCTGCGACCTACGACCTACGGTCACAAAAGATCACAAACATAATTGTCTGGGTGAAAATCACCCAGGTTTAGTGTTCTATAGGATTAAGACATATTTGTCTTATTAGCCAGAGATCCTTTTATCATTTCCTGAAAAGTAACAGCTTTGTGGGTTTTCACCCCAGACAGTGACAACATATTTACAGTGCAATGTCAGTCTGTGCTGCATGTCTACAAATGACACAGCTGTGTGGGCGTCATTATAATGGAAGCGTCTCTAATACATTGAAGGAGAATCATTAGGCTAATATATATTTTGGATGTTCATTATTTTGTCTTTGTCAAATTTCAATATTTTGCAGGCTGCAAGCAAATGTAGAAATATGTTTTAAAAATGCTCTCTTAATTAGATGCAATTGTGAACAATAGCCAAGTAAGATAATGCATTCATTGGCCAATCATTATGGTTCACTGCAGCTCACTTTGTTAAAAGTAATAAAGGTCCTGCATTCAAAACAATATTGCAGTTCAAGCACAAATATATTAGCATAAACATATTATGCTTAAATTAGGTAATTGTAAAAGTAGGCTACTCATCGTACAATCATATATTGATCATTAACCAATCATAGTTTAATTAAAGCTTGCACGTTGCATTGTGACATATTATTGTGAGCTTGTGCATCTGTTATCAGCACTAGCCTACTACTTGTATATATTTGTATGTATATTTTCTTCTCCTTATTCTTTTTTTTTCTTATTATTTTTGAACTTTTTGAAAATATTTTGAAAAAAAATCTAAATGGTTTTACTCATGACCCACAGAAAACCCAGAAATGTGTCCATGGCTGGTTCAAATCAGTCAGACGTGATGTAACGGGACGTATACGTGATCTATGAAAAAGCGTTGGCGCGGCACCGTGGCTACCCAGCATGCACCTGCTACAGTGACCCTGTGCACAGCGGCGTGTGTGACAGGACGCTAGGGGCGGCTGGCGGGGTGCTGTCTGCCACGTCTGGAGTAAAACTACCAGCATTAAGCTCACTTACACACACAACGTTGCACGTTCAGCAATGCATGGTTCTCAAACTGTTTTGGCTCAGGTCACCCCTGTCCACAGTAGGCCTACCCCTGAATTACACAGTGGTGGACAAAAGTGAAAATGCTGTGCTTACGTAAAATAATCAATACTGAAATATATAAATACTCTGTTACAAGTAAAGGTCCGGAATTCACATTTACTTGAGTACAAAAGCACAAAAGTATTGGTGTCAAAATGCATTTAAAGTAGGGGAGGTTGTAACGCATCATGGTTGTAACATGCACGTTATCTCTTGATTGGTCAACACCATCATGTCATCATCGCGTCAGTTTCAGTGTTTACCTTCATCCTACTGGGAATTATTGTCATGAACATGAACATGGCGCCATGACTAAAATATCTACAAACACAATATTACACACCACAGGAAAGTATTTATTGTGTCCTAAACATCGTTAAGATAAGATCTTGTCGCAAAAGACGGTGAAGTGACCCTTTAACAATGATGTCACTGGTCCTATATGAGACACAAGTAAGACGCGCAAGCGCGGAAGCGAACGCAGTTGTGTGTGTGTGTGTGTGTGTGTGTTTTTCTTTGTGTGTGATATAGCTGCGCCCTCTGGTGGCGGGCAGGTGGTGTAACAGCGGGACAGACAGACAGACACACAGACAGACAGACACACAGACAGACGGACATGTTCTGCTAGGTCGCATAGTTAGTGCTCACTGCGTTCGCAACAATGAGTAGACAACAATTATCAATAGTGAGGATATACTGTATGTATGAAGGCTGGGAATGGGTGAAGTCATCCAGCAGCCACCAAATTACGAGTGAAAATAAACATGTATTATTCAATTCTCAGTGTCTCTGTAGGCAAGAGGCACAGACAGATTTTCCTTTTAAAAATTACAAATACAGTAACAACCACCAAAATCTAAACAGATGTTCTGGCTCCCGGCATTTCACACATGGTGATAGGCTACTGTTAGTTGCACGCACGCACGCACAGCACATTGCAAAATGACAGCTTACATGCAGGTGAGGCCTTTAGTGGATGCTCTTCACCAGAGCGACGTGTAAAAGTGCAAGCAAGGTGCCACTAGCTAACATTTGTCAAACAACCACAAGGGAGAATGAGTACACGTACACGTACACGTGCACGTGTGTGTGTGTGTGTGTGTGTGTGTGGGCGTTTGAACAGTTAGTCACAAGAGAGGGAAACCCAACAGTATACAGTGAACTCCGGGTGAACCTCACAGCGCTTCAGGTGAGAGCTTGTCAGAGGCCCTTGAGGGGCCCCAGATAAACAGTGTAGGCCCTACAGGATTGTATGGTGAGACGCACACACGCACACACACACACACACACACACACACACACACACACGCACGCACGCACTCTCTATCTTGCTGACTCTTGCCTTTCTTTGTCAAACCTCGCAATGCTCGTATCTCCTTATTTCAATGTGTTCTGTTTTTTGAGGAATCAATATTGACTACATTCAGGAAAATAAAAGTGGGCTATAATATAATTGGCCCGCAGTGGCCTTGTGGTTAGATTGTCTGCCCCGGCCGGGTCAGAATGTTTGGCACTCAGCATCGAGGGTAAGTCCCTGCGACATAGTGTCATGACCAGGTGGTGGACACATCAAGCTGCCTCACGCTACAGAGACAGGAGATAGTCCCCTGCCCTATGGGCCTCATGGCTCGGCAATGGCAGGGCTTGTGTGTGTGTGTGTGGCCGATTAGGCTCACAACACGTTAATGCAAAAATAGTTAAAATAGTGGCTCTACTGTACTTCAGTTGTTCTCAAAGTTGGACCCGAGGACCCCCAAGGGGTCCTTGGGGGGGTTCCAGGGGGTCCCCAGCAAAATGTGTTAATGCAACATCACAATCATCCAACGAATCAATTCATGATTAGTGCTAAATCAGGCATTACGACGCCATTAAGGCCAACATATTTGTGTCAACAAAATGAAAATGTAATGCACATTAGTTGAGTAAAACTAGACTAAAAGTAAAACATTTCAGATGACTAATATATGACAAACTAAATGGAATTGTATTCAAAATCAAGACAGAGACCCGGATGGACGGACGCACGCACGCACACAAAACATGTAGATAAGACGTTTCTGCCTGTAGCAACGATAACAAAATGGGGGGGGGGGGTCCTTGAAATAACAAATTAATAAAAAATAAAGAAGATAGTGGAATAGATATCCTGGCGTTGGGATAATATGCCAAGATGTCCACTGTGCACAACACTGCAGGCAGACAGGATATCTCTGACATCTAATGGGTGGATTGCCAGGAACCTTGCTGAGTGCACTCACGTTCTCCGGAGGATGACCCCTATACAGATTCTGACGACCCCTAGAGCTGCCTTCATCCATGAAGTACCACGAGCCACTTTGTAGCTTCTCAATCTCACAGCCTTCCACTTTCTCACTTTATCTCTTTCACTTTCTTTCTCTCCGTTTCTCTCTCTCGACTTCTCTCTACACACTTTCACTTCGTTAACTGCCTCCACTCCGGGATAACATTTTGTTGCTGTCGGGCAGAAACCCGTTATCTCAGGGAAGATGGAAGTACCTTCGCTGAAAACGCTGGGAACAGCGCTCCACACGTTCCAAACTCTGTGGAATGCACTTCCCATTACAATGAGAACTGCAGA